>NW_020539724.1:6295988-6309605 GCF_003426905.1 Ctenocephalides felis | reverse complement strand
TATTCAAGTAATTAATTTGTTCTTGTGTATCCCAACTTTTTATTAATTTCTAATTAACACGTTCGTGGACAGAAAAAGTTTCAGCAAGGTACAAACATTGACAGTTATTTTATTTTAAAATTAGTGGTGATACCCAAAAGTTGATTAAACACCGTCAACAAGGATACTCAAATTATTATATTTAAATTGTTATATACCATGAATGCTATAGCATCCACGTCAAGTATTACGCTTCTATTTTACGCAATGTGCTTGCCCAAGCTAATTTGTGACTACGGAAAAATAATATGAAAATATCCAAACAATCAGTTAGTCATCACCTTAACAGGTATAATAATTACAAAAGCGTAAGGTTATATAAAATTTATTTCAGAATAATTGATTTTAAAATTTGAATGCTATAGCATTTGTATCATTCTGCGTCACAAGGAAAATGAATGCTATAGCATTCACGTCCGCAAACGTGTTAAACTAAATTTTAATCAATTTAAAAACTGGTTCATGTAATAATGATTTTCATATTATATTTTCATTTAATATTTTTACCCCAGCTTTCAGTTTAACCGCGTTCAGTGCGTAGAAAGAGTGTTAAAATGTTTTGCACGCACGATGCAGGCGGCTTCCGTTATTTAATTAGTGGCCGCGTTAATTGATAATTAATTTTAATCGTTTTATTTCATAAGTATTTTTGAGTTATTACGTGTATTTGTCAGCACGCACTTGCAACGTGCAGGTGCAATTTTAAATGCATTTTACAAGATTTGAGAAATATTCATATTTTTTGCACGATGGTAATAATCGATATATAAATGATAATATTAATAATTGATAATTAAAAATTTTTAATGAATACAATAATCAAAATTAAATTAAAAAGTTTTATTTGATTATTTCAATGTTGTACCTAATACTATTATTAAGAATATTCACATTTTATTTTCAACTGTAATCAGTAGCTACCTACGAAATACGCAACCTACATATCTACGAAACGCATAGATTCTGATTAGATTATAATTCAGCCGCTTATCGTAGGTCTTCAATATTTTAGTATGGTGTTTCAGACTATAGAATCTAACGTAATACAAAACTTCATCAAAATCGTCAAAAATCTAAGAAGCTATGTTCTTGTTCTTACCGCTGACTTAAAGTTCGCACCAACCGTTCCCATTTTTAAAATAATCAGAAATCAATTCAGAAAACAGTTTAAAACTTCAAATGAATAAAATTTTCAAGAATGCTTCGTTAAATATAAATCACCTTGACTATTATCTTTTTCCCTTGACTATTAATTCCAGTGCAAATATGACACTTTGCACAGCCGCAAATCAGCCCGAACCTTTTGTCTCATCAGCTGAGAATTTGTATGCACGGATATGTCAGTCCTCTGGCGGTATGTGCTCGTAGATTGATGATATATTTTGTACGTGCAAAAACGCCAGAAAGGGCGGTAATTGTACTTCGGATCGTATAAAGAATACTTAGTCTAGGCAAGTGCAAATAGCGAAATGTGTAGTACAACTAAGTTACACAAACTCAGGTCCATTGGAAAAAATCATTGCAGAAAGAACATTGTTTTTTAACGGGGGCACTGGGAAATATTCCAGAAATTTGACTGAATTCATCACTAATTTTGAAAAAAATTAAAATATTGAAATCAATTAATATTAATTATAACGATTATTTATCAGCAAATTGAATTATGAAATTATTCTGTGGTGATATACTGAAGCTATAAATGATAAAAGTTGTTGTCTTCATTCCAAAAGTCAAAAAGCCTAAGAATAAGGTGATCATAAATCCTGGATCGGTTGGAACAGTCTCCGATTTCCACCCAGGGTCCCAGAGTTATCTCGTAGCAATATTTGTTCCGGATTTATCTAATAGCAATATCTGTTCTGAATTTATCTAGTTTCAATATTTGTTCCGGATTTATCTTTAGTACTTGTTCCAGATTCATCTAGTACCAAATTTGTTCATGTCTATAATTTTCTATAATCAATTTCTGTGAGTTTCTTCAATGTAGTACCAGCGATCAATGAGATAAATATATCATGTTAGTTAAAAAAAAAAGTCAAAATTCCTAGAATCACACAAATATATAACTGACATGGCCCTATATTAAATTTCAAAACAAAAAAATTCAGGTTACTTTATCAGACATATATGTCTAACATGGCTCATGCAGAGCATCTTAGAGTCAAACACTTATTTATAAACAATATTTCCTAGGTCTCCTGTAGAAACCGTTTCTGGATATTTGGAATCCTGTTTAGATTTGAATATCTTGGTTTAATCTTTTTTTTCTTGCTTGGTAAAATTTTCTCTCAATTATACATTTGATTGGTTTACAAATTAGTTTACCAACTAGTTGGAAAATTCTTTGTCCATCTCTGATCCGAAGTGAACTCTATGCATTCTACACGACGCCGGAGTGTCTGTGAGAAACGTTCCTGCTTTTGTTTTCCGGATGATTTATGCGATGTTCGAATGAATCCGTTTCAAAATGTTATTCTTCTTACTAATGCACCGGTACTAATGCACTCGAGCAGTTGAAACTTGCATTGCGATGGGTTTTCGTTGACATTTCTTTTCTACATGTGATACTAATGTGTCAGCGCAATTAAATTGATATCGACTCTGATGTTCGCGGAATTGACAAAATTAAATTGAAATATATATATATATATATATATATATATATATATATATATATATATTAGGGTGGTTCTTAATATGGACATTTTCGAATTTCCTTGCTCCCAAGGGCTCAAATGGTTCCAAATTGATAAAAAGCAATTCTCTAAAAGTTTCAGATCTTAATATTAACTTTTAGATAGTGCGCAATTCAATCAAACTTCGTATGGAATTTTAAAAACATTTTTTCATAGCACTAAAATCACACGTTATGTTGGTTAGGAGAGGGGGTTAATATTAAATATTACCACATTAAAATAACATTCAATCACGTCATTATTAGAAAGCCCCTAACTAGTTATACAACAAGCCTAATACAGCCCTTGACCACTAAAAATCTGCTGATATTCTGACTTGTTAAGAAGCCCTTTAAAATGGAGTCAAAACTAGTGGGGCGCATGGCATCGAGCCTTAAGGCAAATTGCTGGAACTTCCCGTACCGTAATTTAACATTCGAAGAATAAAAATAATCAGGCCGGGCGGAGTCATATCCGTCCGGAGTTATATCAGGCCGGATACATATCCGGACGGAGTCATGTACGAGCGGAGTTATATCCGGGTGGATACATTTCCGTCTGGAGTTATATCCGGACGGAGTCATATCAGAGCGGAGTCATATCAGAGCGTAGTCATATCAGAGCGGAGTCATATCAGAGCGGAGTCATATCCGACCGGAGTAATATCAGAGCGGAGTCATATCAGAGCGGAGTCATATCAGAGCGGAGTCATATCCGGGCGGAGTCATATCCGGGCGGAGTTATATCCGAGCGAAGTCATATCCGAGTGGAGTCATATCCGACCGGAGTCATATCCGGCCGGAGTTATATCCGACCGGAGTCATATCCGCCCCGGAGTTATATCCGGTCGGAGTCATATCCGTCGGAGTCATAACCTGTCGGATATGACTTCGGTCGGATATGACTCCGTCCGGATATGACTCCATTCGGATATAACTCCGGCCGGATACAACTCCGCCCGGATTATACTCCGACCGAATATAACTCCGCGTGGATATAACTCCGGCCAGGTATGACTCCGCCCGGATATGACTCCGTTGGGATATGACTCCGGTCGGATATGACTCCGGTAGAATATGGCTCCGGTCTGATATGACTCCGCCCGGATATAACTTTGCCCGGATATGACTCAGTCCGGATATAACTCCCTTCGGATATGTATCCGCCCGGATATGACTCCAGACGGACATGACTCCGCCCGGCCTGATTATTTTTATTCTTGCCCTGCGGGAAGTTAAAAATGTGCAGAATGAACGTATTGAGTCAAAAATACATTTAAGGTACATTTTGGTCCCAGATCATCATAATCACATATAAGCAACAATATTACTACGAATGCTGCTTGGCCAGAGTCTGATTTTTTTCATTCATTATTACAGATTACGCCTTGCTTATGATAAAATAAGTAAATAAATCAAGAGTAAAAATATACTGTCGCCAGTATTTCCTCATCCACCACTGTGAATTTTATACGCGTGCTATATGCAGCCGCCTCGCATTTATGGCGTTCGAACGTAGTACGGACCACGGCGAGAAAGAAGAGGTTTGAGACAAAAGCCGCCTGGGTAGACTACCTACTACGGATACTACGGAATAGACGCAGCGGTCGTAAGCGAAGCGGAGCGGGCGGCGGCGGCGCTGGCGGTGGCGGTGGCGGTGGCGGTTTTCTGATATATGCCCAAAAGGTGTACGAGAAGGCCGGAAAGCATGCGCCGCTCGCATGCATAAGAACGAAAGAGGACTAACTCTAACTACGAGTTCAATTAGGGAATGAGCTGGTAAGGAAAATGTTAGTAAAATCTTTGATACTACGGTTTAGTAGTTTTATAAAATTAGGAAATCTCATATCTGATTGAAATATTGATTCAAAACGTTTGCGCACTGTAAAAGCTTCAGTAAGGTACAAATTTTGACAGTCACTTCAACTTTAAATTGGTTGTGGCATCCGAAATTTGATTAAACACCGTTTATAATGGTAGTCAGATTATCATAATTTATAATCGTTTTGTACTATGAATGCTGTAGCATCCACGTCAAGTACTACGTTTCCTTTTACGCTTGCCCAAGCTAATTTGTAACAACAGGCAAATATAAAATAATAAAAAAAATACCTAGAGAATCAGTTATTTACTTTGACAGGTATAATAATATAATATTAATATTGTTAATATTATATCGAATGGGAAAACAACAACTGAATTGTTTTTCCAACATGTCCCTTTAGTATATAATGTCCCTTTATTGCCGACTATTGCAAATTCCTCAAATTTATTAAATGTCCTTAACTGGACAGTTGTAAATAAAAGAGATAATAAAAAAAGGTAAAATAATTACAAAAACGTAAGATTATATAAAATTAAATTCAATTTCAAAATTAACTTTAAAAATTGAATGCTATAGCATTCATCATGTCATTCTACATCACAATGAGAATGAATGCTAGCATTCACGTTCGCAAACGTGTTAAATCCTACACTTGTTATTATTTGTCAAATTGAAAAATAAAAGTAGATTTTGAGATATTACGTATAATTAACCAAAAATTATAAAAAACTATACTGTCTTTCAAAAACTTTCAAAAATTATACTTCCAATAATCGTGATAATTTGGGAATTTTTCACTGGGAAAGTTTTCGCATATTTTCATTACAACCAAGTGGTAAAAATGGACCACCCGAAAGAATTTAATTTAGTTTTAGGGCCAATTTATATGTTTTCTATATTGAGAATATAAGAACCAATATAACGCTAAATTTTTGACGCCTTTATCACAAACAACACAATATTTCGTCAAAATTAGTATAGTTACTTAATTTTTCATCTAATTTTTTGTAAACGAGCGTTTTTGACTGAAAATCGATTAGGGTCTTATAAGTTTATAGAAAATGATAATTGTTATTTAAAAAAACAGGTTAATTTTATAAAAAGTTGTTCACCCATAACATTTTTGAGAATAATTTGGAAGAACAGTTTCTTTTCAGTTTTTATAATGAGGATTAAAAAATTACATGCAACACTCTTTTTTTACGGTTTTACCATAAATGCCTATTTTGGTTATCCAATCATTATTAATTTTACTTGAAAATCGTGTGATCACAGTTTATTACAATATTTTAGATACTAATTAATTAATTAATTATATTTTTATATAAATTTGCTTTCAGACTTGCTCTTGCTATATTTTATGGTATATTTTTTATATTATTTTACACTAATGTTAATGCGTTAAATAATATATGAAATAATTATATAATAATATATTATATAAATATTTCATAATTAATATATGGAAATAAATTTTAAAGACTTTTAATCGAATAAAAAATTAATAACTGTAATATTTAAGAAATAGAAGTAAAGTTTTGCAATAAATAGTGAAGTTACATTAATAAAGGAGTAATTGTTTTAAACGCCTAATGTACGAGCTTATCTTGCACTTGATTGTATGTATATATGGATATTTATTGCACATGAAATTTTAAGAAATAATTTTTTATTCATTTTCAAAACTTTTAACTGAATATAAAATTTTAACTGAATTTTTTGCCTATCTTTTGAATTCAAGATATACTCCTAATATCTCCATCAATCCCCCGTCTATGTATACGGGCCAGACGCATCAACAGAGAAAACGGATGGAAAACCATCAATAATTACTCGTACGCTAAATACACAATACACAAACACATATGTAGACGAGAGACTGTATGCTAACGAAAGCTCACGCCGTACGGAGCTTTCGCGAAAGAGCTTTCGCGCACACTGTGAAAGCATTTCGACGTCATTAGTCTTGCTTAAGGCGTCCGTATCAAACGGGCTTTGTGCCGGAAAATGCACGGGAAATATATGCAGAGAAAAAATTGTTTGGTTTGTATGTTTCGATTTGTCTATATTTTGAACACCACATGTGGTAGGTGGTAGATTTTTTCTGTTTCGTATGCGAAGATTTTAAAATACAAAATAATGTAAATGAAATGTAAGTAAACGCATGACTCTCTTTACATGCGTAAGGTGCATTAATTCAATGTCTATATATGTATAAATTTATACAATAATTACATTTTGGCATAACCCTCTAAGTGCCAAATTATTGTTTGGCAATCAAAAAAATAGGGAAAAATAAAATCAGTAGTAATAAGAATATGTATGCAAACAAAAAACAAAAAAAAGTTTGATAAGGAAACATAAAATCAATAATAATAATTCTAATATATTGAAACAAAAAACAAAAAAACAGTTTATACAAGTTTTTTGGTATTAATGAATTATGTGATCGCACTTTTGTGTATGAAAATGTTATTTCAGATTGAAAAGTTTAGCAAAGGTCATTAATATTGATACCGGTCATCTCACAAATTATTTATGGCTTTTATTTAATTATAACTGAAAGTTAGGCGGGTTCAAGGGTCAAGTGACCCAAAAATCAGTGTAATATAAAATCAGTAATTATAACGTTGCCTATATATGCAAACAAAATTCAAAAAAATAGTTTAAACAAGTTTTTTGGTATTAATGAATTAGATGTTTGCACTTATGTGTATGCAAATGTTACTAAGCTGAAAAGTCTAGCAAAAGTCATTAATATTGATATTGGTCATCTCTTAGTGAAACATCGAATAATTTGCAATGTGATATGAACGTATTTCTATATTATAAAAGTTAATCTGGACGTCATCTGGAGCAGAAACGACTATACTATAGATTTATACAAAAAATAATTAGAGTATTCAGTACTAATACATTAATTTATTATTTATCCACAGGAGCATCTTCTCAATGGTGAAGGTCTTTAACTGACATAGTATTGATCACAGACTCATAGAAATTGTATTTCTTATTGTCTGACATAAATAAGTAATAAAAAAAGCAAAAATAAACTTTAGAGAAGGCCAATAATATTAACTTTTGAAAAATTGGTATAAATCGGTATAATTTAACCAAAAATATTGGTTGGTTACTTGAGTGGCTTGAAAATTCCCTCATCGTTCTTCCAAAATATAAATTTTCCAAAGAAATATTTTGAATATTCCAAAGTCATACCAAAGAAGAAAATTCATCACACTACACTTTATTTAATGAAAAAATTTCCTTGTACTGCATATCGCAAACCTTTCATTATGTTATGATAATATTTGCCCAAGGATTTTTAAAAAGTTAATTTAGTTTAATATAAATATTTATTCATTTGAATTATTTCCACCAAATTTGTTTCCATAATGAATGTATGGGCCTAAAGCATCGTACAATAACCTTGATATCGACCGAGACACAAAACAATCCCTAACCTACCGCAACCCGAAAAATATTTGGGGGTTTTCATACAAGGGAAGGTGGCTATAGGATTATAGAAGACGTATATGAAATGAAAATATACTATACCAGACACGATTTGAAAATGTTGGGTATATATATATATATATATATATATATATATATATATATATATACTTATTGTTTCTAGTTTAATTCATCTTTCAAATGGACAAAAAGCTTTTCTGAAATGCGCGTTAGACTAAAACAATTTGATAATTCTGCACCAATGAACCGTCCCTAAGCCTCATTACTGTGAAATGAAGTATTTTAGTGTGAAAATTTATTTTATGTGTGAAATTTTCACGCCGATTATTAGAACACGCTGCATTTATTATTGCCTACTAGTGTACAATGAGATCACTCGATGATAAATTAATATTTTAAATTATTAATAGGGTTTAGTGTAATATGCATACATGCACTTATTGGGTAGACTTTGGAGAAATTTAATTTAATAGTTTTTAGTAGAGATGTATCTGACTATTTTGTTATTTCAATTTTTAAACAATTTATATTTAACAATATATCTGTTTCAAAGAATATTTACGAAGTCGTATAAAGGAACACAGTGCAATTTAATGCATTTTGGTGGATTATAGTTAACTAACGAAATAAAAAAATACAAAAAAAAAATATAGTATTAAATTGTAACAGTTAATTCTGAGAAACATTTAAAACAATAATATAAAACATAATAATTAATAAAATATTAATAAATGCAAGAACCAAAGAAAGCAAAGTTTTCGGTTATAGTTGACGAAGTAATATTACAATGAGTTATTTTAATAGTAAAATATAAATATGATGTTTTTATTATTTAGATATTAATGTGTCTGGGATTATTGATCTAAAACAAAAAATAATTTTTTTTTACCATTGAAGCAAACCACGAAAATTCACGTGAAGCAGTAAATAAATTAGAAAAGCTCTGAATCTAAAATAAATTGAACAGAACCCATTTTTTAAAAAAATAATTAAAAAAATCATAAAGATTACCGAAGATAGGCAAAATTTAACTATGATATAAATCATATAGTAGTTATAATAAAAACTCCCAAAATTCGATTTTGATAAAAACAATACTTTAAAACAGATGCAAATAGAATAGTCTTTGGAACAATGTTTATTACTTATGCGCAATCAAATGCAAATGTATTTTTCAATTTATTTTGGAAAAAATACAACTTACATATTTCTAAATGATCTGAATAAATAATAAATTCGTTATCACATCTAGGTGTGAGAAAATGTGTCATAATTCCCCTGGTATTTCTAGATTACCCTTGGATTTTTCTAGGGACATTTGTTATGTAAAGTTTAGGATAGTTTTATAGTGTGTTCTCGGTAACACGCGAGGTTTTTCTGCTTAGGGTTTTCTAGGATTATCAAAATTTTAGGAAACTTTTAGGGGATTTTTTCTGAGGTCCTTAGATAATAATTACGATCATTACAGCAATTTTGTGATCTGGGATTTTGACACCTCGCTATTAGTTCTAAAAGGGTGCAGAATATGGCTTTTCCTTGCTCACAGAGATAAGGAGTGTGATGTTTAACACTCTATAATCAAATATTCCAAAACTGACAAAAATTTTGGAACATATTATAAGTATTATTGTCTTACGTATTTTACGTCAATCATAAAATGTTGAAACAAAATTTTGAATACCGAGTGTAAATAAAACATAGAAAATAAAAGTATTGATTCACAAAACTGCAGAGGATTGATAGTGAGTAAAACAATTTAATAAATATCAAATCCATTTGTTCCATCTCACTAAAATGAATTTATTATTATATTTGGTACTTCACCTTGATCACAAAACATTAAAATATATTATTTAAAAATCTGTGTTGATTTTAATAAAAATTATTTTAATTTTTTTAATTTATACTGATCGAATCAGCAGGACATGAATAAAAAAACTCAGTTGAGTATAATATTTTTTTTAATTTATACAAATTAAAAAGTCAGCAGAACATAAATTAAAAATCTTATTTTAATAAAGTTATTGTAATTTATACTAATTAAATAGTCAGCAGGACTGATTAGTGATTATTTGATACTTATAAATAAATTATTTTTCTATTCATGTAGCTTTGGAAAAACTTGCAAAGAAATCAAATAAAAATGCTATATGTTTTTAATATTCAAAATTTTAAGTTGAAGTTTAAGTTTTTCTACTAAACTTGAAGATTGGATAAAAGCATAATAATGCATATTTAACATTTTTTGGAAATAAATGCTGATTTTGCCCAAAGATACAATATCTCGCACATGTGCCTCATATGTAACAAACTACACCATCATCAGAACACAAATTTTAGGTCGCTATTTGTTCAAGTTTTGTTTGATCAGGTTCATCAAATCGTCCTGGGTATTTCAGAAAAATTCCCCAAAATTTCCAAAAACTTTTACGACTCTGTACGTTTCCTAAGCAAAAGCGAATTGTTCGAAGAGATTGGAGTATTATTTAGGAACAAATATAACAACTATTATTATTTTCTGTACGGCTTACGAAGATATTAAAAAGTCAATACGCGTGTATGTATTTTTTGGCTTAAAATCAAAAAGTTAAGTGTATTTTGTAAAGTTCCTATTGTGGCGAGGGAAGAATATTGCCTTGTAAAAACTGCGGAGGATGTTTTGATATAATCCGGGCAAAACCGATACTTTTTCCTCAATATATACCTATTCACACTATGTATATACACACACATATATAATATATATAATATATATATATATATATAAATATTTAAACATTTTTAACATATAAATATATATATGTATATATTTTTTCTATGTATATTTAAATATAACTAAAATAGTACCTATATACGATTTTTATTAGCCTATAAATTTTAAGAAATTCTATTTTTTATTAAAAATATATAGCTTCCTAATTTTCAGTTTTTTTAAATATAACTTTTTCTAAGCCAGTAAGGGACAGACAATTGATCTCCAAAACGTTGGATAGTTTTCTTCAAATTCATTTCAGATATTAAATCATATAAAAAAATTAATATTAGATATATATATATATATATATATATATATGTATCATAAATTACGCTATTAAATGTCCATACCCTACATATTAAACACATTATTAGAGAAATTAAATGCCCTTATTACATGTGAAAATTAGAGATTTTACATGTGAAAATACATTATTGGCAATTTAAATATTAATTATGTTTATTCTGCATTGTATTATTTGATTTTTGATGATTATTCTTGATAATCGAGATAGTTTTTTTATTAAATTGATCAGATGTCTAGCAAACCAATTACAAATATTGTAATTCATAACACAAAAAAGTACATATATTGACATACTCAATCAATATCCAAATTTGTCAAGAATAAAAATATTAAATATTAAAAATTTAGACTTGGTTCTAAACTGACCAAAAAAAGAATATAGAAAAAGTACTGAATTAATTTATGAGGACAAAACATACAACCATGACTATACATACAATTTGCCCCAGAATTTAAGGGAATAAATACGTGGTAGTATAAATTGGAGTAAACTAAATGAATTTTTATCAAGTGTAGTATATAATAACTAAATCTTTTTATATAGATAACCAATGAATGAATGAATATAGTGCTACAAAATCCTATGATTCCAAAAAGACCAACAGATTTTTTTGAAGGAAAGGAAACTTCAAGGAAAAATAAAATCATTATGTATATCATATCTACATAGATAGATAGTTTGGAATCCAGTCTAAATTTTTAATATTGACTATTGTTATTTATGGTGAATTGGAGTATTGATCGAGTATGTCAATGGGTGCACTTTTTCAATGATTTGAATTACAATATATTGTAATAGGTTTGTTAGGAATTTGGCTAAATTAATTAAAAAATTATTTTGATTATCATCGAAATCAAATGATAAAATGCAGAACAAACTTAATAAACACATATTTAAATTACTGTAATGTACTTTCACATGTAAAGTCAATTATTGCAAAATGCTTTGCAAATACATTATATAGTAGAGGCATTTAAATAATTTGTCTAATTAAATAAGGTAATAGTCATTTAATAGGGTAAATTATGATACATCAGTATGATCCCACTTTCATAGAATGTTCTAATAATTAAAATGAGTTACAAAAATAAAACGATATAAAATGTAATATAAACACCAAGTTAGCTTCAGTTTTATAACTGAAGTTAATAGTATATAATGATCATCATTGATAGACTACAATAATTTTATACTAAATACATTTTAGTATATTAAATGAGATAGCACAGATGGTAGTTAAATAGGTAGTTAAATTAATTTTAGTAGTTCATCACCGCCAAATTTATTACCAAAATTCCTCCGACCCAGTACCCCTATTCTTCAATATCGTAACGGAAGCCGGCCATAATGTGTTCAGTATCAGCTTTTGTGAGAAAAGATATAAATTCATTTCCAAATTCCCAAGGTGAAATTTTCATAGGCAACGAAGAACTGAGAACAGAACTAGTATAGGCAGGGTACTGTGACCGTTTCGCTAATCTCGACTTCCCAATTACTCATGTTACGAGGAGACCGTTCGCGCGTCTTGGATTTCCCAAAGCGCACACAATCGCCGGTCGATGCGCACACTATTATTTATTATTCCCATCGATTTTCGATCGAGATAGGTATATAGAACACATATACTCGAACAGGAAGTTTCGAATTTGAATTTGAATTAAATTGTAAATGGATTCGGTTATATAAGGATGTGTTTTGAAATTTGTACTTCATTTATGAAGTGTGGTAAAAGAAAAACTGTTCGTATTTCGCGCGTCAACGGTTTATGATAGTATAAGTTAAATACAGAGTAAAACGACGTATTATACTTTTACTCATTTTGGAACATTAGAGAAATTTATAAGTGAAAGTTTTATTCAGTTATAGTTCTACGTAAATAAATCTCTTAGACTTTTGAAACAGTTAAACATATACATATATAAGTCAATCGTGTGATATTTTCTCTATATAAATAATGTTTTCATCTAATTACACTTGCGTTAAACATTGGTGGTTAGTTTATTCAGCACATTTAAATATCTATATAATATAATTTTAGTTTGTATAATTACAATAATTATATAATTTTATTATTTTTAATGTTATTGTAAACTAAATTATTATTCACAAATACAATGGAGAAGCTTTAAAATGGTACATTAAATTTTACTTATTTGTTCATGAAATATTAAATGTCAATTTATAACATTATAAATAGAAATAAAATAATAAAATAATCTTCATATACCGCGAATAATCTCGAATTAACAAAAAATTAAAATTGAAAAATATAAAATTATTTAATTTTTAATTCAGTTAAATGTACAAAATATTAACCACCATTTTTAACAAAAGTATAATGAAATAAAACAATTATTTACTTTACTTTAATATTATTTAGAAAAAATATTAAACTATTCATTTATATATAGTTTCATTTTTGAAATATATCATATAATTTAATTAATTAGTAGTTTTAGTTTGACTAAAATTGAAGATCATCATCAAATTTTACTCTTGTTAAATTTCGCATTTCAACATGTAAAATTGCAGGTAAGCTTTTT
>NW_020539724.1:6286380-6294988 GCF_003426905.1 Ctenocephalides felis | reverse complement strand
CGATGCACTGATATCATGCGGGAGTTACATAACACTCGTGATTTTACAAAGAACAAAAAAGGAATTTGTTGGCGTGAAACAGAGAAAACTTGTATTTGTAAGTTCTGTTTGAATATAACAATCAATCATTGATCTAATAAGCATTTTCTAGTCATCCTAATCATCCTAGACGTAGATCTTAGATTTATAACTAAATTGTCACATGCAGACAGATAAACAAATTAATCCTTATCTTCTTATCTTCTGCAGAATTTTTAATAAAGTTGTTTTATATGCATTAGTATAAAGACAGATATATGTATATCCCATAAGTTGGCACATTTACTTGTCCTTTACCTCCCTGGAATCTAGCATGGTATCCGGCGTGCCTAATTTATAAATCATGCATCCGAGCAACGGAAAAGAATTTCAACTTGCCAAGAGAGATGTGCATTATAGAATTCCTCTACATTGGCCAATACAATGCCGTATGCGGCTCATGTGTATGTCATTATAGTAAAATGTAATATGTCTACACAGATGTGTCAAGGTTTTTACTTTATAATTTACAATATCCTATAACGCGCTAGTCGTCGCGCTTGCGTAACGCCTCGAGAGATGATGCTGGGATAACATCTCGAGATTAACTGTTGTCAACACCATGGAATTGACACATTATGCTTAATTTCATTGATAAAAAAACTAGTGGTGCATGGCATCGTATCTTAAAATTTCTGTACCAAAAAAAAAACTAAGATTTTTCCAAAATTTTGAAAAAGTTTGACTTCAATAAATAATTTGAATTTTTTTGAAAATTTTGAACGTTTTTCTAACTAAATGTAATCAGCACATCTCGTTATTAATACAAATCAAATGTTTTATGAATTACTCAAATCGGTTGATCCGTCTTCTTGAAATCGTCGATGAAAATTTGTATCCGCACATACATACACACACATGCATACACACACATACAAACACACACACATACATCCATTTTTTCTAAGGTATAACAAAATGTTCAGAAACCTTTGAAACGTGAACATATATAAAAATTTTCATTTTCGATTTTTTTGCGATTACTATAACTTACTACGGAAAGTTAATGAAAAATTTATATCATACTAGAGTTTCTTAAACAACTGGTAATGTAAAATTTAATCGAACAGCATTTTATCTATTCAGATATTGTGAAAAATAAAAAAATAGTGTACTCTATTTATATCACGTAGGGTAACTTATAGTAATCGCAAGAAAATCTAAATATTTTTTTAATTTATTATTACGGTACGAGAAGTTCTAATAATTGCAATGGCACGATGCCATGTGCACTACTAGTAACATATTTAGTTTTTAGCACAAAAGTGCTTTTGTTAAAATAAAAAGTATGTAAAATATTAAAATAACAATTACAATATTTGTTGTTAAAGCAACAAAAAGTTAATAAATCAATCAAAATCATCTGCATAAAAAAAGAAAAATTAATTATTCTAAATACACATTGCGTTTATAATACCTGCGAACAAATTTCACAGTAGCTTTATTGAAAATCAAAGCCACAGCATTCCTGTTATGATGCTCTTGCAGTTTCTATAAGTGATTTTCGCAAAAAGCAATAAACAGACTAATTAGCAATTCATTATTTTGAATCTCAAGCGAAAATGTGCGAACAATTAATTATTTTGCACGGCCGCTTAATTGATTTATTTAATCGCATACGTTATACGATCTGAAGCTTAATGAATAATTTTTTATGCTTTATTAATTATTTAGAAAGGACGAGAAGATCCGAGGGAATAGAAATTGGTCGGTGAAGATGAATTAGAAAGTTTTCAATAATTAATATTTGTGGGTTCAGAGAATACCATGCCACAGTACGACCATCAGAGATAAATAATTCTTAGTTGGTAAAATAAGTCTGGCAAAAAGCAATTTTTGTTTTACCAGAGAAATAATATTGTCTCTCCCAAATTGGTTAAATCAATATAAATACTTTAAACGAAGTATATTAAAACAAAATCTAGATTCGCAATTAGGAAAAAGTATTTCATTTCATATTGAAATGGATATTCCGAGACGTAATGTACATTTTGTCATCATCTTCTGCAATTAGACTAATTGGCTTGACATTAATTAATACAAAAGTCTACAAATTGAATATACATTGCAAGTAATTTGATATGAATGATGTATTATTTAGTATAAAAATTGAAGATAATATCTTAATATGATAGATAATATATAGATTATTTAGAGTTTAGATTTATGTGTGTATATGTTAAATAAAAAATGAATAGCAATAATATTTAACTACTTTTTAGTGTTTTCTAGTACTAGAGTTTCATAAGTAAACAATTTTTATTATTATTTACAATTCGAGAGTTTTCATGTTATACAAAATAATTAAAGCATTTTCAAAGAAATAAATTTGTTTCGCAATTTAGAATGGACAGTATTACAAAAGAAGTGCACACGTTTGTGCGCATATCGATTCTTTTTGACAAAACTGGAACAGAGAACAAAACTCAATAAAAAGAACAAAAGTCAACTAAACATCCCTTTTAGAGCAGGGTTTGTAAAGCTCACATGATTATATAATAGAATTAAAAAAATGTATATATGTTTATGTTGTAAGAAATAAAACTGATTGAAACATTAATAACAGAATATGTTGTGTAGATTAATTAACCATTCACATGAGTTGCAATATCTTATGTAAGGACATTTCATAGAAATTAAAAATATTTTATCGCTAAAATACAGAGACCTAATAGTTGCAACTAAGCTACTCCAAAATTATATAAGATCTGAGTTGAATTGGTGAAACACTCATTGGAGTGCAACTGATGATTCAAAAAATATTCCATTCTTAGTGATAAGGAAACGTGCTGATCAGTTTTTGGCAAAGGCAGGTCTAGCCCTTTCAGAGATACGGGAAAAAAGTGCCAAAAATGGTATGACAGTTTTGGGGGCGTCCATTAATCACGTGGGCGAATTTTTTAAGGATTTTTGACCTTCCTCCCACTTGGTAATGGTGATATTCAAAATTTGCCTTAAGGCAAGATGCCATGCGCCCCACTATCTTTTATTCTTATTGCTGTTGGATTTACTGAAAGTCCTTAATTATATATGGACAAAAAAAATATATTTAAATAATTTTTTTTTTCAAAAATCTTGCTTTCAATCCCCCCCTGCAGTGGATGGTTTCGGTCGTGCGTCGCCGGCGTATCACATTCTCGGTTGATTCTTAAACTCTTCGGACGGATCTCTTGTACTTCTTATTATTTCTTTGGGTTTTATTTCCTCTTCTCTGTATTATGAACACGACTTCTTCTTATTGTTCTCTTCGAATGTCATCGCGTAATTTGAAAGACGACGCAAGAGTTACGACCGCAGATAAATTTTAATAATTTATGAATTTAATTATCCACGCCGCGCGACTGCTACTGAGGTAGCAAGTACGGCTACGACGCGTTAAAGCCTAATCAGTCGTAATAATAATGGAATTGAATGGACAAAATGAGAAAACGTTATGTAATTTTATAATTAAATTTCAATCGGCGAATTTTGGATGATAATTGAAACCGACTGTCAATATGGATGGAAAATGATATGGGATAATACTGAGATGTGATGTAACGCGACAGTAAATTTAGTGGCGGTTTTGATATATGCCGGCAGATCAAAAATTATGATAATAACTTAATAATACCAGTGCATTCAAAACTGTTATTTTTATTTTAGTTTGTTTAGTCACATTGCAAAAATCTATGATAAATTTTGTTTTGATTGTCAATCAATGATTTCTAACTAGTTTTTTATTATTTTAGGAGCCAGCAATCCCGTGATCGACTTTTTAAGGATTTTTGGACCCCCCTCCCCGTTGGTGATACGTGGTAATATTCAAAAATACCTCCCCTCTCTCACCAAACATCACATGTATTTTTAGTTACGAGAAAAAACTGTAGAATTTTTGAATATGTGAATTTTGGAAAGAAAAAAAAATCAGGTAAAAATGAATACAGGTGATATCGAGCCCCTCTATAGCTCACGTGATATTTCGTGATTTTTTGTCAAAACCCCCTCTCACCCACTAAAAACCTCAAATGATTCTCGAAAGAACATAATAAAAAGGCAAACAAATTTTTTACTATATTTTCTTTCGAAGATAATGACTAATGTTTTGAGCAAATAAAACAATAAGAAATTAGAATTAAAAAGTTTTAACTCTAGAAAGTAGTAAAGTAGGAAGTTTCAAATAATTGACACCTAACCATACTCATAATTTTATCCCTCTAAAGAATTTGAAGGAAATTGATTATTATTAAATTAGTATAATGAGGCAATAGTATAAAGATGAACTGCGGATAAGTTAATTTTTTTCATAATATGGCGACTGTATGAAAAAAATACAACTTTTTTGATATTCTTGATAGCAAAAGCGGAATTTGGAAATAAGCGTAAAACTGATGAGAAATGCAGCGAAATAGTGATGAGAAGTCTTAAAAAAAGACTGTAAAAATTTCAAGTAAATTGGTCCAGTAAAAGTTGAGAAATCGTGGGTAACGTAAGAAATAGACAATTTTGAGAAAAATACGTATAAATTTTCGTAGGAAAGAAACAAAAGAAAATTATTGTGGTCAAAAAGCTATACCTGGAAAAATAATTTAATACTCTTATACAAACATGCTTGAATAGTTATACTTTGAATATATAAAAAAATCAATTTTTTTTATTTCGTCTAGTAGAATACCACCTTAAGGTTTCGGTGAAAGCACAGTTTGGTATTACTGTAAATTATATTTAAAAAAAAATCACTACATCAGATAAGATAAAAAATTAGTGGTGATGATAAATCTTACAAAGAATACTTTTTGACAAAAACCAAAATTGCATTATATTTTTTGTTTACGAGAAGAGTTTTCGTAACCTCACGTTGCATTATCGGTTTTGTAATCAAAATTCCCTGGTTGCAAAGCACTTGAGACAGCTTGAAATCAAGCAGCAGAAATAACTATTGTCTCTTTAAGATATACATCATATTATGCAATTAAGTAAAATTTGACTTTAGAATTTAAAAAAATCATATTAAAAAGGACAATAATCTGGTTGTCTTGTCTTCTAATATGAAATATATCAGAATAGGTAGAACAATCATAGAATGTCTTCTAAAGAAAATGACGTTGAAAGGAAGTATCATCAAGAAACGCGTTTAAACAATCATATCTAGATAGAAAGGCTTATAGTGAAATATAAGCTGTTGAAATAAGGTGAATTTAAAGTTCTGTTACCAAATTTTGTATTTTTTTAATTACATCCGCAAATATCCCCATTATCAATTTGTCATACGTTTAGTGCCTGTATATTACACAGAGGTTTTGTTATTAAATTCAAAAATATGCAATTTAATAGGGTGCGAGTGACTAATTGCTATTCACTAGCCGCGTAATTATAGAATTTGCCTCACAATGGACTTCCTCCTGACAATAAGAAAATGTTTCATATTCAAATTAGAATCCAACGCGATTCATGTTGTGAGAAGCGCGAACGCTCCTATTTACTCAGCCAAGGAAAAATAAGTAAAGGTACCGGCGAGTAATTGATAATAAAAGTACGACAACTCCAATTAATAAAATTATAGTAATAAACAGCGAGGTAAAATAAAAAAGAAAATAAAAAACGAAAATACAAATGAGGCTTAGGTATAAAAAAATATAAATCGCTGTAATTTTATTAATTTATTTAAGTACAACTTAGTTGATCAAACTAAGAGAATCTGCATATGTTTAGAAGGCCAAAATTCTAACCGAATTCAATAAACATTTATGAAAGCCTCTTCATGATAAATATATATATCAATAATTATATCACTTATTTCTATCTATTATAAATTTTAATGATATTTCCACTTGAAATCTTTCATATGAGACATTTCATTTCTTAGACAAAACCTGGATGCGGCAAAAACTATACGCAATTACGTTGCGGGTAATTGCAAGATATGTTTTAATGCTAATTATTCAGTCGAAGCTGTAAAAATTGTGTTGATTTATATATCTCCATAACGAGTCTTAATTATGCGTCGTAAAATAAATATATGCGGCGTTATGTTCGACTGATCCGAGTAATAAGGTGTTCGAATTATCTTCAGGAAAATCTCGAAATGGATGAATAGATTATGTTGCCTTATTCGGAATAATGAAATATTAAACTAAACAGTCGTTAGAACGAGAGATTTTGAATAGACCAAATTTTAATCACGAGTATGGGTGTGTTTCCATACAAAATCGGCCCTCTCACTGATCGAAATATGAAAAAAAACAGGTCTACCAAATTTCAATTTTATAGATCATCATTTGGTCAAGATATCTTTGCAAAAATGCGAAAGTAGCACCTTTTTTCAAACACACTTTTTATGACAATCATAAAATATCGATAAACATCAAGTGGTGAAGTTGAGACTTGAGATTTTAATAAGGAGTATAAATTCCATACAGAATTTGCTCCACCCTAACAAGTATGTGTGTGAGTATGTGTGTGTGTGAACAGATTTTTTTGCCTTAAATCGACGTAATAAAAATCTAAATCTATTACCGACAGATTTTCTAAGATCCATGATCATAAGCTCGTTGTCTATAATCATGTAACACGCACGGATGCAAATGAAAATTGATTGAATATATATTGTAAAATGATTAGTTTGAAGCAAAACACCAGTTTCAATCACCATTTATGAGGTTTATGATGTAGCAAGCTGGTTTCTACATGTCAGTTTGAGTAGTTATGCATTGCTATGAATATAATTATACCAAATTATATGGATAAAGATTTCGAATCAATAATAAAGATTTGATCATTATCCAAAAATACATACCGATCCATATATAAACACTAAAAAATTTTTAATTTCAAAATAATCTAAACCCCGTACTAAATAAATTATGAATATCAAAAACATGAAGATCAAGTCAAATAATAGAAAAAAATCCTACCTTGACAGCATTTATCCAAATCAGCAAATCACGGTGTAGGAATATTCTCACTCAGTCTCGAAACCAGGCACTAATTTTCCTGAAAATCGAAAATGATAATTAAAAACGATATGAAAATATTAACGATTTTGTAGAAGGAGAAAAAAAAGTATAGGAAAGAAAGTATAAACAACTGTCCAGTAAAGGACATTCAGTAAATTTAATGAATCTACAATAGTCCGCCGAAAAGGGACATTGTATACTACATGGGCATGTTTCCTTGATACATTTTTAACTAAATCATCTATAAAGATCTCATTTGTCGAAATCTCGTAAATGCTCCATTTAAATTAATTTAACTGCATATAAAATTCATCGATTGAACGTTAAATTGAACTCATTTCAATGTGCCCCAAAAAGGTCGAATGCAAACACCTGTGAAGCTCGGTTAGTTCATGAAATGTTTTCGAAAAAATAACATTAAATCAGTTTTACAAAACGGTGAGATCATTTCGGATTAACGACCGTGTGAATGGTCGGTGTATATATTTTATAGTTGAAACAAATACAGGTGAAAATATATACATATACAAATATATATATATATATATATATATATATATATCCATTACAAATACAAATAGCCTTCTTCTTAGAAAGCTCGCGAAGTTTGCAGTACGGACGGCTACAATATCACTATATAGACTATGCTATAATTACCGTGTATAATCTTTAAGCACTTTCACTGGAATTAGTTAATATGATTAAGTCTATCTATTCAATTAAAAGAAGCTTTTAAAGGTAAAGTAATTAAATGACACACAGGGAGATCCAGAAAACTTTTGTTTAAAAATCCTTTTCGTTTATTCATCGATCAACATATAACATGTTCCTAATATAACTGAAGAGCAAATTCTGTGATTTTTGACAGTTTGTTACTATCAACTCATACGAAGATAGACCCGTAATATAGCATTACCATAACATTTCTATTTTAAACGAGATTTGGCTCCTAAGTCATCATGAATTGGAGACGTATGTTGCCTTAAGGCAAGTTTCTCAAACTTCCCATGATAAAAATTATTAATAATCAATAAAATTGATGAATGATATTAAACAATTGTTTTAAATAATTGCAATTAAGTATTATAATTACTGTAAATTTCATCATTCGTCTTCGTATCTAATATAAGTGCTTAGATTTGGGCATGGATATGTTTACTAGAAACGTCAACATATATAAACAAAACCTAATCGAGTTAAAATGAATGTATCCGAGGACCTTATCTCATATTTGTACTAATTATATAATAATGCAAATAAAATATTATATAATATATAACTCAGTTATCAATTTTATCTCGTTCAAGTTACTAAAAGTATAAGTCTGTCCCTGCTAATATCTTTTTATAACCATTTAAGTGCAGCTTATTAGTCGCATTTGCATATTACATCAGCCATCCATCGGTTTGGTTTTTGTGTTTTGCGTTTTACGGGTAATTTGCAATAAACGTTACCTCTTAACACGCCGTGAAATGGTACCGAATACCCCCATTCGATATACATACAGATGCAGCAAACGAGACCATCTTAACTATTCTGTAGTTAAACATATTTATTATATTCAAATTGAAAATGAACGGAGGAAAATGGAAATT
>NW_020539724.1:6244253-6286280 GCF_003426905.1 Ctenocephalides felis | reverse complement strand
CTCAAAAAGTTATGAACTGTTTATGGCAACGAAGACTTAAAGAAACTAGACAATGTCAAAATTGGGTTGCCAAATTTTGTTTCGATGATTTTCCACTTGACGATGACAAACGCTCTGGTTGTCCAGTTGAAGTTACAAAGGAATTGAATACTTTTACCCTTACTATTTAACCGAATGATCAATTCTGATATCAAAAATGATTTGCCAAAATTTGTACTGGTGGTTTTTCACTCAAAAATGACGAACGCTCTGGTTGTCCAGTTGAAGTTGATTACAAAGGAATTGTCTACTTTTACTCTTACCATTCAACCGAACTATCAATTCTGATGTCTACATTGAACTAATAGAATCCCAAAGAAAATATTTTACCATCCAATGTAAGGTAAAACAGAAAAGGCTACATCATTTCGGGTAAAGTAACCAAAGAGTTTTAAAATAATAATGCAAACAAGAAGGTTTCAAAATAATTTCTATTAATCATGCAAATGGCATTAGCACGGATGGGCCGCAGAAATGGGAGTATTGCAGATATTGGCAGCCTATGTTGAAAACTCGTTGAAAATCAGATGTTATCATAGGTTCGCGTGTAAAAACTATGTCATAAAATTATGATATTATAATAGATGCTTTATATACAAAGGCTTATACGTTACAGAAACGTGAACATGGAATCTAATATAGAATCTTCGCGTAAAAACTATGCGCACAGGTCGTGACACAAAACGCACGATCTCACAACATGAACGGCGGCGAAGCAGGCACGAAACTTGCAATAGCAATAGCAAACCTATCTCAATGTTCGAATTTATATGTGGTGGAATCGCTTTAGATTCCACATAAATGATACAAACACACATAAAACACCCGCACACATAAAATACACACACATACATTCACTTCACAAATTTAATACATACTGTATTGTTTGTCAAAGGGTTTATAATATACCAAGGAATCTTTACTCAATGTTGTTGAGATTCTAGTATTTCTATATATACTACATACTATTATTTAAGAAATTCTTCAACATTATATTTCCAATAGAGAATAGCTTTTAGGGATATATTCCAATTGCAATGATGACCATAGGGTCGTCTTCTAATAGCGTTCAGTTTTAAGAGATAGTTTGGATGGAATACTTAATAACATTGTTCTTAGTACCAAACAGTGCTCAATACAGCTCATAGGACATGCCGTAGTTTCCTGATTTCTGTGAAATACAAATTAAAAAAAAAAAGAAAATTTTTAAATGTAGCTTTGAGCCAGTCATCCATGTAGACTTTGTTTTGACTCTTCCCAAATATAGCTAATCAATTGGCAAACTGATTCCTACCTCTCATTCGTCTTGTGCGGTTCTGTTTCTTGAAACCACGGCGTATTTCGTTTTACTTATTTCAAACGGCAAAAATCTCTCACTTGATAGAGCCCGATAGACTCTGACTGCGTGGGTAAATCGAATATATCTCACGAGCATTATTTCACTATCATAAATACACTGAAACGCATGCGTTTTCAACTTACGTAATGGGCACATAGAGAATCCTAGTGCTATCATGTAAACTAGTAAATTTCTTATGATACCAGGTACTGATATAACACGCATATATATGTATATATATATATATATATATATATACATACGCGTTTCATCCCGCACTGACTGTTTCTCGATAACTGTTACATTGTTTGCTAGGCTACGATTTATTAAATTGATTTACTAACAGCGCACAAAGTTTGACATTAACACTACAAAATTTGTTTTTTTCAATTTTGATTTTTGAGCAGGGCATGCTCGTAGACAATTGACTTGAATCGGGAGTCCCTGGTTCGAACCCGCTTTGAGAAGCCTGATGTCAAACACTATTGACCTCAGTTTTTACTTGGTAATATTGATAGCAAAATGTTTCTAATTGAAAATAGCCCTCATCCGGCATTGCTGCATCAATATATTATATTCCCTCTTTTACAGACATTGTAATAATAGTTCATCACACTGTTAAGGTTAACGACTAGTATTAAGTCAAATCGGTACAAAAGCTTATAGGACTCTTAAGTTCCGATTGCTGCCTAAACAATAACAAATTTTGGGTTCCCTAATGCATTAGTTAAAACTAATCGATAACAAAAAAAGGTATATCTTCATTGTCTATTACCCAGCTGATGGTAATAATGAATGTACGCCTTCAATGTTGCTAAAAGCTATGTTCGCAATTGAAATTCGCGTGCAAACAAATCTGATCGGTCAATATTTCATCGTCACAATAAATATTTATTTGCAAGTCGGTACACCCAATAATTCATTTATTAGTAGCCTCCGAATGAAATATCACTATGGATTTATGTGTTCATAAATAATTGCTCGTCCGCGCATTGTTGGACGACGCCGTCTTCTGGAATATATTGCGCAAAATTAAATGAGACGTCTTCATGGGATGGAAGCAAACATTTATAAGATATATATATATATATATATATATATATATATATTATAACTCAATGTTTTCAATCTTGTATATTTCTTGTCCAATTGTACGAAAATGCTAGGGTGCAGGAAAATTCAAAGAAAATAACGTGTTTGCTTTATGAATGACGTCTAAGCTATCATTTGATATTATGCGATCGATTCTTTTACATTATTCAATGTGCAATCCTTCAAATTATGACCCACGTACTCGTGTGACATACACGCGTATCACGCAAACGATAAACGAATATCAATAACACGGAAACTCTTTCCTCAACCCACTATTATAGGTTGCCCTATTTTGTAAAATAGAACTATACTTTGTTAATAAAAACTTTGGTATAGCAAAATATTTTATAAGTCAATTTTCTGGATCAATGCTTAATTTTTTTACTATTTTAAGAACGCTAAAAGTGTTTGAAGCGTTCAGAAATTATTTGGAAGTTATAGAATTTATACTGTTAATTTGGGCCATGTGATTAAAGCAATATTCTATAAGAAATATAGATTTGAAAGTATACATAAACAACGTATTTTTTTAATTAGGGGAAGCTGGGTACGGTTGTGCCAAGGTACGGTAGTGACAGTCGCCATAACGACTTCACTATACTGATTTTGAAATCCAAGGTTTTGGACCGTTAAAGAGGAAAAGATGTAGTACATTTGTTTGAACATGCTTCCAGTTTTGAATTAGTTCTGCGCCTCACATCGGCATAATCATAAGTTCCCCTATTTTGTAAAATTATACTTTAACAGTGAAAACTGTATCATGGCAAAAAGAGTCAAAAAAAGTTTCTATTCGATTTCTTGTTCATATAACTGTTTCATGTATTCAGGTAGATCACCTTGTTTGTTATTTTGCTGTAAGTTGAACATTATTAGATATTTACCAGCAATTAGATAATTTAACCCAGTCATAATGGTAATTTGTTTTCAAAAATGTGCGTTGGGTACGGTTGTGACAAGTGGTTGTCGGTATTGTTATTTTCGGTAAACAGATAAAGAAAAATCTAACTAAGACAAATACGAAAGAGAAAGAGAAAATAAATTTTTAATACAAAAAAAAGGTTTTACAAAGCTCAATAATTTTTATTCTTTACTTGGCCCTTAAATTTTATTCAAATCAAACTTATATTTTAAAGTTTACCCAGTTATCGTTACCTTACAGAATCAAAGATTTAAGGTAAATAGTGATTGCTAAATATTAAACTGTGTCATAACCACGACTAATTTGATCTAAATTTGGACACAATAAAGCTATCATATATTCATATCAATAATGATAAATAGTCATTTTTACATTACATGAATGTACATGCAAGGTCTTGTTGTTATTAATGACAATTTGCTTATATAAATGCATTTATTCATCGCCTCGTATTGTTTCCTTCTGCACTGGGTCGTTTTTCTCAGTTCCCCTTCATGGAATTGAATTATACCAGAATTATACAAAAAGCATAGTAGATAATTAAATTGGCGTTAATAAATCTCAAGACCGCTTTGGTCATTAAATTGCGTGTATGAGGTGATTATTGAAGTTAAACATCAACTGACAACATGTATGTACGAATATAATAATAATTGTTGCACGCAGTCTGTGTTTATAGTGCGTGCAATGTTTACAAACACTAAATCTTACTTTTATTTATTACATCAGCAATTCATTTAACACGTTGAAATAATTCAATGCGAGCAAGACGTTTTAATTATTATAAAGCCTTGAGGGAGTTTTCATTTATTCAATGTGAAAACTGGGTGCATGATGCATTGAATATAGATTGCTAAGAATTATTGCCTAGAATGTATATGGACGTGCTCGAGTTATTTATAATAGAAATTCATGTTTTGTCAAGGGACAATGTTATTCTGTTATTATAGTAATTGAGCACTATAAATATTTGCATAACACTTGAAAATTGATTGATTTTTTGAGGAACTTTATTGAAAAAAAAAAACAAATCTTGCATCGTTATAGATTAATATGAAATAAAAATTAAAAATGTTAACTTCTGTGCACATGCTATAAAATATCTTATTTTAACTTCATTCTTCCTGATTTCTTTGCATGACTTGCGAGCATTCTTGTGATTTTTTATGGAGAATTTTTTTACCAGCGCATCCACTACTATATTCATTCACGCAAATCGAATAGTGCATTAGTAAATAAATTAAAACTACATATTCTATCTTTTTTATTCGTGCGTACCTGCTGTATACATATATCACTCGACTTACATACATGTCTTCAGTATATTGCAATAAAATCTATTGTGTATATAATTGCTGATTGGCAATTAGATGACAAAAAGAGAAACAAATTATGTAGCGGATACGGTTAATGGGAAATTAACTGCCGCCGCAATAAATAAATCAAAAAGGAAAAACTAGCGGAAATTTGCTGATTGGCGATTCAACGCAAATACTCGGTTTGATCGGATAGAAATGAGGAGCAAAAAATGCGAATAATGCAATAATTCCATATTTTCCTTATAAATTACGAAGTAAAATCTGAAAATTCTGTTCAAGTATATTTTTAAAAAATGCCATAACAAGAAAGGACAAGTACTGGATTGCCCTCCTCTAACATCCACCTGGTAAAAATAACTAATCAGAATTTTTTTTAAATAGACGGAGTATATTTCAGATAAAAGATAATAAGTACATTATACCATGTGATTAATTAGTTAACTTTGATTGACGAATATACTCGTAAGGGAAAAATGTTAGAATTTTGTGTATTGACGAGAATACTCATCAAGCATATAAATCTTTATTTAATAACAATTGGATATTTAGAATACAATTTTTGAAAAAAAATCAAGCCATTAGATGGTCGTATTATATTCAATTTTCTCGCTCGTAATCTTTCGTGTTCACCTTCTTATTATAATCTCATTTCTAACATTATACAATTTATATATTGCTGTTAATTTAAAATCATCTTATTATAAACTTATCATTAATTTTATCCCATTTATATAAGTTTTTATTAATTTAAAATTATTTTTGAAATTTAATTCAATAAATTCTTCTATATTATGCATTACAATCCAAATTGTATGACCTTCAAGGTCACATTATTTGGACTAGAGAGAAATGCATTTAAGGACGTAATCTACTATCATTAAAAATATTAAAACAAATTATTTCATATTTTAATAATTTCTAAAATCTTCACAATATAAGCAAATCTAAATGAATTATTAATGTTACTTTTCTTTTTCATATATAATTTTTATTTTAAAAGTTTTAAAACCAGTGGATTTGATATTCATTTAGTAGTATTTATAGAGCTATTTATTTATATCCAAGTAAACTGGATATTTTATTTTATTTTCGAGTTGTAATTTTTACAGTTATTTAATTTTTCAATTGGACTTTTCAAAATCAACTGAATTTGAATATTTGTATTAAAATAATTAAAACTGCGTAAATCTAATTTTGAGTTAATCTTCGTTTTAATTAATCACGAACTAGAGAAGAATTGGTTTATTTATAATATAGAAAATAGTTATTTTCTATAATTAGGGATAAATTATAAAAAAAAAACCCATGATCATGAACCAGACTTAGCAAGGCATAGTATTAGAAAAAACATTGGCCTAGTATATTATAAAGGTGTGGCTACGTAAATTAAATTCGCATTATAAACTTTATTTATCCGATATAAAAATTGATTTTTATATTAGAAAGTAAATTCAGAACTTTAATGTCAAGGACAAACTTTATAAAGAAATTATTTTGCATCTATATCTTGTATAAAGATCGAGATACATCTCTGGCTAATGTTACCAAAATTTACATCAAATAACTTTTTTCGGGAGGGGGGCGTATATAGTTCGGTTGATGTTCAATTGTACTAAATTCGGAAGATGAATTGTTGACGAATTTTGCCGAAGAAGTGCGTAAATTGAATGCATATGCACACATTGAACGCTATGTCAGTATACCTGTGCGTTTCTTGTGATATGAGTTATGTGATTGTTTTGTTGCAGAAATTATTCTTAAATTACGTAAGTATTTAATACTTACTTATTCAATTTGTTATATATATATATATATATATATATATATATCTTATATATAAAAATGGAGCTCTCTTTCAAATGTCCGAATAAAACTCGAAAACGGCTGAATCGATTGGGCCAGTCTTAGTCTTGAAAAATTCGTGCTAATCCAGAGAATGTCCAAAAGGTAAGAAATTATTTCAAATCCGCGTAGAAACTTTACATTTTGAATTTTAAAATTTTTGTAGAAGCGTAATTTAAATAGAACAATAGACGGTGGCAATTTCATGAAATGTCAAACGCTTTTGACAGATGATGTTCAATTACGTTTAATAGGATGTTTTACGCGAATATTATTTTTTTGTGATAAATTTGTAGTAAGTAGTTTTGTTTGTAGTTTTATTTATATACAAAAACGTTAGTAAACGGGCCCAAGTGTTACTACAATACAAGTGAAATGTTTTTTGAATTATTCAAATCGGACACTCCGTTCTCTTAAAAACTGAGTTTCCGTTTTGGGCACTTTTTGCCCCGTATCTTCGGAACGGCTAGACCTGCCTTCGCCAAAAACTAATCAGCACGTCTCCTTATCAATACGAATCGAATGTTTTCTAAATTATTCAAATCGGTTGATTCGTGTTCCCGAAATCGTCGACGAAAATTTGTATCCGCACATACATACACACACACACATACATCCATTTTTTCTAAGGTATGCCAAAATGTTCAGAAACCTTTGAAACGTAAAGATATAAAAAAAATTTCATTTTTGATTTTTTTGCGATTACTATAACTTGCCCTACGGGAAGTTAAAAAAATATATAGGCTTCAGATTATCCGGAATTCGGATTATCCGGACATCCGATTATCCGAACATCCGATTATCCGGACATCCGATTATCCGAACATCCGATTATCCGAACATCCGATTATCCGGACATCCGATTATCCGGACATCCGATTATCCGGACATCCGATTATCCGAACATCCGATTATCCGGACATCCGATTATCCGGACATCCGATTATCCGCAATTCGGATTATCCGGAATTCGGATTATCCGGAATTCAGATTATCCGGAATTCGGATTATCCGGAATTCGGATTATCCGGAATTCGGATTATCCGGAATTCGGATTATCCGAACATCCGATTATCCGGACATCCGATTATCCGGACATCCGATTATCCGGACATCCGATTATCCGGACATCCGATTATCCGGACATCCGATTATCCGAACATCCGATTATCCGGACATCCGATTATCCGGACATCCGATTATCCGGACAACCGATTATCCGGACAACCGATTATCCGAACATCCGATTATCCGGACATCCGATTATCCGGACATCCGATTATCCGGTCATCCGATTATCCGGACATTCGATTATCCGGACATCCGATTATCCGGACATCCGATTATCCGGACATCCGATTATCCGGACATCTGATTATCCGGACATCCGATTATCCGGACATCCGATTATCCGGACATCCGATTATCCGAACATCCGATTATCCGGACATCCGATTATCCGGACATCCGATTATCCGGACATCCGATTATCCGGACATCCGATTATACGGACATCCGATTATCCGGACAACCGATTATCCGGACAACCGATTATCCGGACATCCGATTATCCGGACAACCGATTATCCGGACATCCGATTATCCGGACATCCGATTATCCGGACATCCGATTATCTGGACATCCGATTATCCGGACATCCGATTATCCGGACATCCGATTATCCGGACATCCGATCATCCGGACATCCGATTATCCGGACATCCGATTATCCGGACATCCGATTATCCGGACATCCGATTATCCGTACATCTGATTATCCGGACATCCGATTATCCGGACATCCGATTATCCGGACATCCGATTATCCGGACATCCGATTATCCGGACATCCGATTATCCGGACATCCGATTATCCGGACATCCGATTATCCGGACATCCGATTATCCGGACAACCGATTATCCGGACAACCGATTATCCGGACATCCGATTATCCGGACATCCGATTATCCGGACATCCGATTATCCGGACATCCGATTATCCGGACATCCGATTATCCGGACATCCGATTATCCGGACAACCGATTATCCGGACAACCGATTATCCGGACATCCGATTATCCGGACATCCGATTATCCGGACATCCGATTATCCGGACATCCGATTATCCGGACATCCGATTATCCGGACATCCGATTATCCGGACATCCGATTATCCGGACATCCGATTATCCGGACATCCGATTATCCGGACATCCGATTATCCGGACATCCGATTATCCGGACAACCGATTATCCGGACAACCGATTATCCGGACATCCGATTATCCGGACATCCGATTATCCGGACATCCGATTATCCGGACATCCGATTATCCGGACATCCGATTATCCGGACATCCGATTATCCGGACATCCGATTATCCGGACATCCGATTATCCGGACATCCGATTATCCGGACATCCGATTATCCGGACATCCGATTATCCGGACAACCGATTATCCGGACAACCGATTATCCGGACAACCGATTATCCGGACATCCGATTATCCGGACATCCGATTTTCCGGACATCCGATTATCCGGACATCCGATTATCCGGACATCCGATTATCCGGACATCCGATTATCCGGACATCCGATTATCTGGACATCCGATTATCCGGACAACCGATTATCCGGACAACCGATTATCCGGACAACCGATTATCCGGACAACCGATTATCCGGACAACCGATTATCCGGACATCCGATTATCCGGACATCCGATTATCCGGACATCCGATTATCCGGACATCCGATTATCCGGACATCCGATTATCCGGACATCCGATTATCCGGACATCCGATTATCCGGACAACAGATCATCCGGACATCCGATTATCCGGACATCCGATTATCCGGACATCCGATTATCCGGACATCCGATTATCCGGACAACCGATTATCCGGACAACCGATTATCCGGACATCCGATTATCCGGACATCCGATTATCCGGACATCCGATTATCCGGACATCCGATTATCCGGACATCCGATTATCCGGACATCCGATTATCCGGACATCCGATTATCCGGACATCCGATTATCCGGACAACCGATTATCCGGACATCCGATTATCCGGACATCCGATTATCCGGACAACCGATTATCCGGACAACCGATTATCCGGACATCCGATTATCCGGACATCCGATTATCCGGACATCCGATTATCCGGACATCCGATTATCCGGACATCCGATTATCCGGACATCCGATTATCCGGACATCCGATTATCCGGACAACCGATTATCCGGACAACCGATTATCCGGACAACCGATTATCCGGACAACCGATTATCCGGACATCCGATTATCCGGACATCCGATTATCCGGACATCCGATTATCCGGACATCCGATTATCCGGACATCCGATTATCCGGACATCCGATTATCCGGACATCCGATTATCCGGACATCCGATTATCCGGACATCCGATTATCCGGACAACCGATTTTCCGGACATCCGATTATCCGGACATCCGATTATCCGGACAACCGATTATCCGGACAACCGATTATCCGGACATCCGATTATCCGGACATCCGATTATCCGGACATTCGATTATCCGGACATCCGATTATCCGGACATCCGATTATCCGGACAACCGATTATCCGGACAACCGATTATCCGGACATCCGATTATCCGGACATCCGATTATCCGGACATCCGATTATCCGGACATCCGATTATCCGGACATCCGATTATCCGGACAACCGATTATCCGGACATCCGATTATCCGGACATCCGATTATCCGGACAACCGATTATCCGGACATCCGATTATCCGGACAACCGATTATCCGGACATCCGATTATCCGGACATCCGATTATCCGGACATCCGATTATCCGGACAACCGATTATCCGGACAACCGATTATCCGGACATCCGATTATCCGGACATCCGATTATCCGGACATCCGATTATCCGGACATCCGATTATCCGGACAACCGATTATCCGGAAAACCGATTATCCGGACATCCGATTATCCGGACATCCGATTATCCAGACATCCGATTATCCGGACAACCGATTATCCGGACAACCGATTATCCGGACATCCGATTATCCGGACATCCGATTATCCGGACATCCGATTATCCGGACATCCGATTATCCGGACATCCGATTATCCGGACATCCGATTATCCGGACATCCGATTATCCGGACATCCGATTATCCGGACATCCGATTATCCGGACATCCGATTATCCGGACATCCGATTATCCGGACATCCGATTATCCGGACATCCGATTATCCGGACAACCGATTATCCGGACAACCGATTATCCGGACATCCGATTATCCGGACATCCGATTATCCGGACATCCGATTATCCGGACATCCGATTATCCGGACATCCGATTATCCGGACAACCGATTATCCGGACAACCGATTATCCGGACAACCGATTATCCGGACATCCGATTATCCGGACATCCGATTATCCGGACATCCGATTATCCGGACATCCGATTATCCGGACATCCGATTATCCGGACAACCGATTATCCGGAAAACCGATTATCCGGACATCCGATTATCCGGACATCCGATTATCCGGACATCCGATTATCCGGACATCCGATTATCCGGACATCCGATTATCCGGACATCCGATTATCCGGACAACCGATTTTCCGGACATCCGATTATCCGGACATCCGATTATCCGGACAACCGATTATCCGGACAACCGATTATCCGGACATCCGATTATCCGGACAACCGATTATCCGGACATTCGATTATCCGGACATCCGATTATCCGGACATCCGATTATCCGGACATCCGATTATCCGGACAACCGATTATCCGGACAACCGATTATCCGGACAACCGATTATCCGGACAACCGATTATCCGGACATCCGATTATCCGGACAACCGATTATCCGGACAACCGATTATCCGGACATCCGATTATCCGGACATCCGATTATCCGGACATCCGATTATCCGGACATCCGATTATCCGGACATCCGATTATCCGGACATCCGATTATCCGGACATCCGATTATCCGGACAACAGATCATCCGGACATCCGATTATCCGGACATCCGATTATCCGAGAGAATGTCCAAAAGGTAAGAAATTATTTCAAATCCGCGTAGAAACTTTACATTTTGAATTTTAAAATTTTTGTAGAAGCGTAATTTAAATAGAACAATAGACGGTGGCAATTTCATGAAATGTCAAACGCTTTTGACAGATGATGTTCAATTACGTTTAATAGGATGTTTTACGCGAATATTATTTTTTTGTGATAAATTTGTAGTAAGTAGTTTTGTTTGTAGTTTTATTTATATACAAAAACGTTAGTAAACGGGCCCAAGTGTTACTACAATACAAGTGAAATGTTTTTTGAATTATTCAAATCGGACACTCCGTTCTCTTAAAAACTGAGTTTCCGTTTTGGGCACTTTTGCCCCGTATCTTCGGAACGGCTAGACCTGCCTTCGCCAAAAACTAATCAGCACGTCTCCTTATCAATACGAATCGAATGTTTTCTAAATTATTCAAATCGGTTGATTCGTGTTCCCGAAATCGTCGACGAAAATTTGTATCCGCACATACATACACACACACACATACATCCATTTTTTCTAAGGTATGCCAAAATGTTCAGAAACCTTTGAAACGTAAAGATATAAAAAAAATTTCATTTTTGATTTTTTTGCGATTACTATAACTTGCCCTACGGGAAGTTAAAAAAATATATAGGCTTCAGATTATCCGGAATTCGGATTATCCGGACATCCGATTATCCGAACATCCGATTATCCGGACAACCGATTATCCGGACAACCGATTATCCGGACATCCGATTATCCGGACATCCGATTATCCGGACATCCGATTATCCGGACATCCGATTATCCGGACATCCGATTATCCGGACATCCGATTATCCGGACATCCGATTATCCGGACATCCGATTATCCGGACATCCGATTATCCGGACATCCGATTATCCGGACATCCGATTATCCGGACATCCGATTATCCGGACATCCGATTATCCGGACAACCGATTATCCGGACAACCGATTATCCGGACAACCGATTATCCGGACAACCGATTATCCGGACAACCGATTATCCGGACAACCGATTATCCGGACATCCGATTATCCGGACATCCGATTATCCGGACATCCGATTATCCGGACATCCGATTATCCGGACATCCGATTATCCGGACATCCGATTATCCGGACAACCGATTATCCGGACAACCGATTATCCGGACAACCGATTATCCGGACATCCGATTATCCGGACAACCGATTATCCGGACAACCGATTATCCGGACATCCGATTATCCGAACATCCGATTATCCGGACATCCGATTATCCGGACATCCGATTATCCGGACATCCGATTATCCGGACATCCGATTATCCGGACATCCGATTATCCGGACAACAGATCATCCGGACATCCGATTATCCGGACATCCGATTATCCGAGAGAATGTCCAAAAGGTAAGAAATTATTTCAAATCCGCGTAGAAACTTTACATTTTGAATTTTAAAATTTTTGTAGAAGCGTAATTTAAATAGAACAATAGACGGTGGCAATTTCATGAAATGTCAAACGCTTTTGACAGATGATGTTCAATTACGTTTAATAGGATGTTTTACGCGAATATTATTTTTTTGTGATAAATTTGTAGTAAGTAGTTTTGTTTGTAGTTTTATTTATATACAAAAACGTTAGTAAACGGGCCCAAGTGTTACTACAATACAAGTGAAATGTTTTTTGAATTATTCAAATCGGACACTCCGTTCTCTTAAAAACTGAGTTTCCGTTTTGGGCACTTTTTGCCCCGTATCTTCGGAACGGCTAGACCTGCCTTCGCCAAAAACTAATCAGCACGTCTCCTTATCAATACGAATCGAATGTTTTCTAAATTATTCAAATCGGTTGATTCGTGTTCCCGAAATCGTCGACGAAAATTTGTATCCGCACATACATACACACACACACATACATCCATTTTTTCTAAGGTATGCCAAAATGTTCAGAAACCTTTGAAACGTAAAGATATAAAAAAAATTTCATTTTTGATTTTTTTGCGATTACTATAACTTGCCCTACGGGAAGTTAAAAAAATATATAGGCTTCAGATTATCCGGAATTCGGATTATCCGGACATCCGATTATCCGAACATCCGATTATCCGGACAACCGATTATCCGGACAACCGATTATCCGGACATCCGATTATCCGGACATCCGATTATCCGGACATCCGATTATCCGGACATCCGATTATCCGGACATCCGATTATCCGGACATCCGATTATCCGGACATCCGATTATCCGGACATCCGATTATCCGGACATCCGATTATCCGGACATCCGATTATCCGGACATCCGATTATCCGGACATCCGATTATCTGGACATCCGATTATCCGGACAACCGATTATCCGGACAACCGATTATCCGGACAACCGATTATCCGGACAACCGATTATCCGGACAACCGATTATCCGGACATCCGATTATCCGGACATCCGATTATCCGGACATCCGATTATCCGGACATCCGATTATCCGGACATCCGATTATCCGGACATCCGATTATCCGGACATCCGATTATCCGGACATCCGATTATCCGGACATCCGATTATCCGGACAACCGATTATCCGGACATCCGATTATCCGGACATCCGATTATCCGGACAACCGATTATCCGGACAACCGATTATCCGGACATCCGATTATCCGGACATCCGATTATCCGGACATCCGATTATCCGGACATCCGATTATCCGGACATCCGATTATCCGGACAACCGATTATCCGGACATCCGATTATCCGGACATCCGATTATCCGGACATCCGATTATCCGGACATCCGATTATCCGGACAACCGATTATCCGGACAACAGATTATCCGGACATCCGATTATCCGGACATCCGATTATCCGGACAACCGATTATCCGGACAACCGATTATCCGGACATCCGATTATCCGGACATCCGATTATCCGGACATCCGATTATCCGGACATCCGATTATCCGGACATCCGATTATCCGGACATCCGATTATCCGGACAACCGATTATCCGGACAACCGATTATCCGGACATCCGATTATCCGGACATCCGATTATCCGGATATCCGATTATCCGGACATCCGATTATCCGGACATCCGATTATCCGGACATCCGATTATCCGGACATCCGATTATCCGGACAACCGATTATCCGGACAACCGATTATCCGGACAACCGATTATCCGGACACCGATTATCCGGACAACCGATTATCCGGACATCCGATTATCCGGACATCCGATTATCCGGACATCCGATTATCCGGACAACCGATTATCCGGACAACCGATTATCCGGACATCCGATTATCCGGACATCCGATTATCCGGACATCCGATTATCCGGACATCCGATTATCCGGACATCCGATTATCCGGACAACGATTATCCGGACATCCGATTATCCGGACATCCGATTATCCGGACATCCGATTATCCGGACATCCGATTATCCGGACATCCGATTATCCGGACAACCGATTATCCGGACAACCGATTATCCGGACAACCGATTATCCGGACATCCGATTATCCGGACATCCGATTATCCGGACATCCGATTATCCGGACATCCGATTATCCGGACATCCGATTATCCGGACATCCGATTATCCGGACATCCGATTATCCGGACATCCGATTATCCGGACATCCGATTATCCGGACAACCGATTATCCGGACAACCGATTATCCGGACATCCGATTATCCGGACATCCGATTATCCGGACATCCGATTATCCGGACATCCGATTATCCGGACATCCGATTATCCGGACAACCGATTATCCGGACAACCGATTATCCGGACATCCGATTATCCGGACATCCGATTATCCGGACATCCGATTATCCGGACATCCGATTATCCGGACATCCGATTATCCGGACATCCGATTATCCGGACATCCGATTATCCGATTATCCGGACATCCGATTATCCGGACATCCGATTATCCGGACAACCGATTATCCGGACAACCGATTATCCGGACATCCGATTATCCGGACATCCGATTATCCGGACATCCGATTATCCGGACATCCGATTATCCGGACATCCGATTATCCGGACATCCGATTATCCGGACATCCGATTATCCGGACATCCGATTATCCGGACATCCGATTATCCGGACATCCGATTATCCGGACATCCGATTATCCGGACATCCGATTATCCGGACAACCGATTATCCGGACAACCGATTATCCGGACATCCGATTATCCGGACATCCGATTATCCGGACATCCGATTATCCGGACATCCGATTATCCGGACATCCGATTATCCGGACATCCGATTATCCGGACATCCGATTATCCGGACATCCGATTATCCGGACATCCGATTATCCGGACAACCGATTATCCGGACAACCGATTATCCGGACAACCGATTATCCGGACAACCGATTATCCGGACATCCGATTATCCGGACATCCGATTATCCGGACATCCGATTATCCGGACATCCGATTATCCGGACATCCGATTATCCGGACATCCGATTATCCGGACATCCGATTATCCGGACATCCGATTATCCGGACATCCGATTATCCGGACATCCGATTATCCGGACATCCGATTATCCGGACATCCGATTATCCGGACATCCGATTATCCGGACAACCGATTATCCGGACAACCGATTATCCGGACATCCGATTATCCGGACATCCGATTATCCGGACATCCGATTATCCGGACAACCGATTATCCGGACATCCGATTATCCGGACATCCGATTATCCGGACATCCGATTATCCGGACATCCGATTATCCGGACATCCGATTATCCGGACATCCGATTATCCGGACATCCGATTATCCGGACAACCGATTATCCGGACATCCGATTATCCGGACAACCGATTATCCGGACAACCGATTATCCGGACATCCGATTATCCGGACATCCGATTATCCGGACATCCGATTATCCGGACAACCGATTATCCGGACATCCGATTATCCGGACATCCGATTATCCGGACATCCGATTATCCGGACATCCGATTATCCGGACATCCGATTATCCGGACATCCGATTATCCGGACACCGATTATCCGGACATCCGATTATCCGGACATCCGATTATCCGGACATCCGATTATCCGGACATCCGATTATCCGGACATCCGATTATCCGGACAACCGATTATCCGGACAACCGATTATCCGGACAACCGATTATCCGGACATCCGATTATCCGGACATCCGATTATCCGGACATCCGATTATCCGGACATCCGATTATCCGGACATCCGATTATCCGGACATCCGATTATCCGGACATCCGATTATCCGGACATCCGATTATCCGGACATCCGATTATCCGGACAACCGATTATCCGGACATCCGATTATCCGGACATCCGATTATCCGGACAACCGATTATCCGGACATCCGATTATCCGGACATCCGATTATCCGGACATCCGATTATCCGGACATCCGATTATCCGGACAACCGATTATCCGGACAACCGATTATCCGGACATCCGATTATCCGGACATCCGATTATCCGGACATCCGATTATCCGGACATCCGATTATCCGGACAATCCGATTATCCGGACATCCGATTATCCGGACATCCGATTATCCGGACATCCGATTATCCGGACAACCGATTATCCGGACATCCGATTATCCGGACAACCGATTATCCGGACATCCGATTATCCGGACATCCGATTATCCGGACATCCGATTATCCGGACAACCGATTATCCGGACAACCGATTATCCGGACATCCGATTATCCGGACATCCGATTATCCGGACATCCGATTATCCGGACATCCGATTATCCGGACAACCGATTATCCGGAAAACCGATTATCCGGACAGCCGATTATCCGGACATCCGATTATCCGGACATCCGATTATCCGGACAACCGATTATCCGGACAACCGATTATCCGGACATCCGATTATCCGGACATCCGATTATCCGGACATCCGATTATCCGGACATCCGATTATCCGGACATCCGATTATCCGGACATCCGATTATCCGGACATCCGATTATCCGGACATCCGATTATCCGGACATCCGATTATCCGGACATCCGATTATCCGGACAACCGATTATCCGGACATCCGATTATCCGGACATCCGATTATCCGGACAACCGATTATCCGGACATCCGATTATCCGGACAACCGATTATCCGGACATCCGATTTCCGGACATCCGATTATCCGGACATCCGATTATCCGGACAACCGATTATCCGGACAACCGATTATCCGGACATCCGATTATCCGGACATCCGATTATCCGGACATCCGATTATCCGGACATCCGATTATCCGGACATCCGATTATCCGGACAACCGATTATCCGGACATCCGATTATCCGGACATCCGATTATCCGGACATCCGATTATCCGGACAACCGATTATCCGGACAACCGATTATCCGGACATCCGATTATCCGGACATCCGATTATCCGGACATCCGATTATCCGGACATCCGATTATCCGGACATCCGATTATCCGGACATCCGATTATCCGGACATCCGATTATCCGGACATCCGATTATCCGGACATCCGATTATCCGGACATCCGATTATCCGAGAGAATTCCAAAAGGTAAGAAATTATTTCAAATCCGCGTAGAAACATTTGATTTTAAAATTTTTGGACAAGCGTAATTTAAATAGAACAATAGACGGTGGCAATTTCATGAAATGTCAAACGATTTTGACAGATGATGTTCAATTACGTTTAATAGGATGTTTTACGGAATATTATTTTGTGATAAATTTTAGTAATAGTTTGTTGGACATCCGATTATCCGGACAACAGATCATCCGGACATCCGATTATCCGGACATCCGATTATCCGAGAGAATGTCCAAAAGGTAAGAAATTATTTCAAATCCGCGTAGAAACTTTACATTTTGAATTTTAAAATTTTTGTAGAAGCGTAATTTAAATAGAACAATAGACGGTGGCAATTTCATGAAATGTCAAACGCTTTTGACAGATGATGTTCAATTACGTTTAATAGGATGTTTTACGCGAATATTATTTTTTTGTGATAAATTTGTAGTAAGTAGTTTTGTTTGTAGTTTTATTTATATACAAAAACGTTAGTAAACGGGCCCAAGTGTTACTACAATACAAGTGAAATGTTTTTTGAATTATTCAAATCGGACACTCCGTTCTCTTAAAAACTGAGTTTCCGTTTTGGGCACTTTTTGCCCCGTATCTTCGGAACGGCTAGACCTGCCTTCGCCAAAAACTAATCAGCACGTCTCCTTATCAATACGAATCGAATGTTTTCTAAATTATTCAAATCGGTTGATTCGTGTTCCCGAAATCGTCGACGAAAATTTGTATCCGCACATACATACACACACACACATACATCCATTTTTTCTAAGGTATGCCAAAATGTTCAGAAACCTTTGAAACGTAAAGATATAAAAAAAATTTCATTTTTGATTTTTTTGCGATTACTATAACTTGCCCTACGGGAAGTTAAAAAAATATATAGGCTTCAGATTATCCGGAATTCGGATTATCCGGACATCCGATTATCCGAACATCCGATTATCCGGACAACCGATTATCCGGACAACCGATTATCCGGACATCCGATTATCCGGACATCCGATTATCCGGACATCCGATTATCCGGACATCCGATTATCCGGACATCCGATTATCCGGACATCCGATTATCCGGACATCCGATTATCCGGACATCCGATTATCCGGACATCCGATTATCCGGACATCCGATTATCCGGACATCCGATTATCCGGACATCCGATTATCTGGACATCCGATTATCCGGACAACCGATTATCCGGACAACCGATTATCCGGACAACCGATTATCCGGACAACCGATTATCCGGACAACCGATTATCCGGACATCCGATTATCCGGACATCCGATTATCCGGACATCCGATTATCCGGACATCCGATTATCCGGACATCCGATTATCCGGACATCCGATTATCCGGACATCCGATTATCCGGACATCCGATTATCCGGACATCCGATTATCCGGACAACCGATTATCCGGACATCCGATTATCCGGACATCCGATTATCCGGACAACCGATTATCCGGACAACCGATTATCCGGACATCCGATTATCCGGACATCCGATTATCCGGACATCCGATTATCCGGACATCCGATTATCCGGACATCCGATTATCCGGACAACCGATTATCCGGACATCCGATTATCCGGACATCCGATTATCCGGACATCCGATTATCCGGACATCCGATTATCCGGACAACCGATTATCCGGACATCCGATTATCCGGACATCCGATTATCCGGACATCCGATTATCCGGACAACCGATTATCCGGACAACCGATTATCCGGACATCCGATTATCCGGACATCCGATTATCCGGACATCCGATTATCCGGACATCCGATTATCCGGACATCCGATTATCCGGACATCCGATTATCCGGACACCGATTATCCGGACATCCGATTATCCGGACATCCGATTATCCGGACATCCGATTATCCGGACATCCGATTATCCGGACATCCGATTATCCGGACATCCGATTATCCGGACATCCGATTATCCGGACATCCGATTATCCGGACAACCGATTATCCGGACAACCGATTATCCGGACAACCGATTATCCGGACAACCGATTATCCGGACAACCGATTATCCGGACATCCGATTATCCGGACATCCGATTATCCGGACATCCGATTATCCGGACAACCGATTATCCGGACAACCGATTATCCGGACAACCGATTATCCGGACATCCGATTATCCGGACATCCGATTATCCGGACATCCGATTATCCGGACATCCGATTATCCGGACAACCGATTATCCGGACATCCGATTATCCGGACATCCGATTATCCGGACAACCGATTATCCGGACATCCGATTATCCGGACATCCGATTATCCGGACAACCGATTATCCGGACATCCGATTATCCGGACATCCGATTATCCGGACATCCGATTATCCGGACATCCGATTATCCGGACATCCGATTATCCGGACAACCGATTATCCGGACATCCGATTATCCGGACATCCGATTATCCGGACATCCGATTATCCGGACATCCGATTATCCGGACATCCGATTATCCGGACATCCGATTATCCGGACATCCGATTATCCGGACATCCGATTATCCGGACATCCGATTATCCGGACATCCGATTATCCGGACAACCGATTATCCGGACAACCGATTATCCGGACAACCGATTATCCGGACATCCGATTATCCGGACATCCGATTATCCGGACATCCGATTATCCGGACATCCGATTATCCGGACATCCGATTATCCGGACATCCGATTATCCGGACATCCGATTATCCGGACATCCGATTATCCGGACATCCGATTATCCGGACATCCGATTATCCGGACAACCGATTATCCGGACATCCGATTATCCGGACATCCGATTATCCGGACATCCGATTATCCGGACATCCGATTATCCGGACAACCGATTATCCGGACAACCGATTATCCGGACATCCGATTATCCGGACATCCGATTATCCGGACATCCGATTATCCGGACATCCGATTATCCGGACATCCGATTATCCGGACATCCGATTATCCGGACATCCGATTATCCGGACATCCGATTATCCGGACATCCGATTATCCGGACATCCGATTATCCGGACATCCGATTATCCGGACAACCGATTATCCGGACAACCGATTATCCGGACAACCGATTATCCGGACATCCGATTATCCGGACATCCGATTATCCGGACATCCGATTATCCGGACATCCGATTATCCGGACATCCGATTATCCGGACAACCGATTATCCGGACATCCGATTATCCGGACATCCGATTATCCGGACATCCGATTATCCGGACATCCGATTATCCGGACATCCGATTATCCGGACATCCGATTATCCGGACATCCGATTATCCGGACATCCGATTATCCGGACATCCGACAACCGATTATCCGGACATCCGATTATCCGGACATCCGATTATCCGGACATCCGATTATCCGGACATCCGATTATCCGGACATCCGATTATCCGGACATCCGATTATCCGGACAACCGATTATCCGGACATCCGATTATCCGGACATCCGATTATCCGGACATCCGATTATCCGGACATCCGATTATCCGGACATCCGATTATCCGGACATCCGATTATCCGGACAACCGATTATCCGGACAAACCGATTATCCGGACATCCGATTATCCGGACATCCGATTATCCGGACATCCGATTATCCGGACATCCGATTATCCGGACATCCGATTATCCGGACAACCGATTATCCGGACAACCGATTATCCGGACAACCGATTATCCGGACATCCGATTATCCGGACATCCGATTATCCGGACATCCGATTATCCGGACATCCGATTATCCGGACATCCGATTATCCGGACATCCGATTATCCGGACATCCGATTATCCGGACAACCGATTATCCGGACAACCGATTATCCGGACAACCGATTATCCGGACATCCGATTATCCGGACATCCGATTATCCGGACATCCGATTATCCGGACATCCGATTATCCGGACATCCGATTATCCGGACATCCGATTATCCGGACATCCGATTATCCGGACATCCGATTATCCGGACATCCGATTATCCGGACATCCGATTATCCGGACATCCGATTATCCGGACATCCGATTATCCGGACATCCGATTATCCGGACATCCGATTATCCGGACATCCGATTATCCGGACATCCGATTATCCGGACATCCGATTATCCGGACATCCGATTATCCGGACATCCGATTATCCGGACATCCGATTATCCGGACAACCGATTATCCGGACAACCGATTATCCGGACATCCGATTATCCGGACATCCGATTATCCGGACATCCGATTATCCGGACATCCGATTATCCGGACATCCGATTATCCGGACATCCGATTATCCGGACATCCGATTATCCGGACATCCGATTATCCGGACATCCGATTATCCGGACATCCGATTATCCGGACATCCGATTATCCGGACATCCGATTATCCGGACATCCGATTATCCGGACATCCGATTATCCGGACATCCGATTATCCGGACATCCGATTATCCGGACATCCGATTATCCGGACATCCGATTATCCGGACATCCGATTATCCGGACATCCGATTATCCGGACATCCGATTATCCGGACATCCGATTATCCGGACATCCGATTATCCGGACATCCGATTATCCGGACATCCGATTATCCGGACATCCGATTATCCGGACATCCGATTATCCGGACATCCGATTATCCGGACATCCGATTATCCGGACATCCGATTATCCGGACATCCGATTATCCGGACATCCGATTATCCGGACATCCGATTATCCGGACATCCGATTATCCGGACATCCGATTATCCGGACATCCGATTATCCGGACATCCGATTATCCGGACATCCGATTATCCGGACATCCGATTATCCGGACATCCGATTATCCGGACATCCGATTATCCGGACATCCGATTATCCGGACATCCGATTATCCGGACATCCGATTATCCGGACATCCGATTATCCGGACATCCGATTATCCGGACATCCGATTATCCGGACAACCGATTATCCGGACAACCGATTATCCGGACATCCGATTATCCGGACATCCGATTATCCGGACATCCGATTATCCGGACATCCGATTATCCGGACATCCGATTATCCGGACATCCGATTATCCGGACATCCGATTATCCGGACATCCGATTATCCGGACATCCGATTATCCGGACATCCGATTATCCGGACATCCGATTATCCGGACATCCGATTATCCGGACAACCGATTATCCGGACAACCGATTATCCGGACAACCGATTATCCGGACAACCGATTATCCGGACAACCGATTATCCGGACAACCGATTATCCGGACAACCGATTATCCGGACAACCGATTATCCGGACAACCGATTATCCGGACAACCGATTATCCGGACATCCGATTATCCGGACATCCGATTATCCGGACATCCGATTATCCGGACATCCGATTATCCGGACATCCGATTATCCGGACATCCGATTATCCGGACATCCGATTATCCGGACATCCGATTATCCGGACTTCCGATTATCCGGACTTCCGATTATCCGGACTTCCGATTATCCGGACTTCCGATTATCCGGACTTCGATTATCCGGACTTCGGATTATCCGGACTTCGGATTATCCGGACTTCGGATTATTCGGACTTCGGATTATCCGGACTTCGGATTATCCGGACTTCGGATTATCCGGACTTCGGATTATCCGGACTTCGGATTATCCGGACTTCGGATTGTCCGGACTTCGGATTATCCGGACTTCGGATTATTCCGGAATGTTATTTAAATTCAGAACCTAATTTGGTATCGATCAAATGGACCTTTTGTCGAATAACATTTTTCCAGTTATTCGGACTTCGATTGAATTATATGATTCTTGATTCTCTAGAAATTGTCTAGAATATACCTTATTTCGTTTGCCGGATCAGCTAGTATATATATATATATATATATATATATATATATATATGCAATGTTCTTGCTATTAATTCTATCAGGATTCTTACGATACTATAAAAGTCCTACTATTTAATTTAGATTGTAGGATGTAATACGATGTTCTTGAATGATGTTCGTGTAATGTTCTTTACACTATTTTAAACTTTTAATAAAAATGCTAAACGTGAGATTTTTTTTAAAATAAAAGTATGAGGTGAAATAAATATCTGTAAAATTTTAATTTAATCTTATAAATTTCTTCCTTAATATTTTTCAAATAGCTTCGAGCCCTATTTGCTTGAAAAAGGGACTTATACCAAGTGCGGTACTATTTTGGAAGTTTATTTTATTTTTATAAATACTACTTGAAGAAATGAGTTGTATTGAATTTGATTATAAGATCTGAGAGATAATGTCTGTTAATAAAAATATGTATGAAAATAAAAACGAGGGTGAAGAATTAAAAATTAAAAATATAGATTTAGATTGTGCATCATCATTATTAATTAGTCAACTGTGCGCATAGTTTCGAGACATCAAAATCGAGGTAAGATGTTATTTTTGAGATAAAATGCCACTTACAACTATTATTTTATACCGGAATAGCCTCAAAATAATTTTTGAAAAAATGCAATCTAAATAGCAAGTGGTCAAAGATTTAAATGCAAGACGTGCATATTCGTCAATACACAAAACACTGTCTTTTCTCCACGACGAGTATATTCGTCAATCACAATTAACTTGTTAATTATGTGTTTATATTCAATTGTACAATTACAGCTTCTTTCAGCCTACTATTTGCCACTTCTAAATTGTGGTCATAGTTCTACTATTTGGGCTCGGGTTCGATACCCACTTCGAGCAGCCTGTTGTCAGGCAGCAGTGACAACGATTTTCACTTGGTAATATAGATAGCAATATGTTTCCAAGTGAAAATAGCCCTTGCCCGGCATTGCTGCCCCAAAAACAGTCAGCCCTATTATATTTATTCTAATAACAAAATCATTAAATATGGATGGATTAACCATTGGATTACTATCTAAAAAATACGAAGTAAGGAGAAGTTTCAGCCCACCAGCTCATAGGACGTAAGGTTCAGATTGCTGTTAAAAAATTTAAAAAAAAAATAGTTCTACTATATTTTATATATTCCTACTTGCAGGTTACTTTTCTGTCCAAATTGTTTTTTCTTGGAAACTATATTTCGATCCTTTTTCTACTTGGTAAATGACTTTCCTGAATATTTTTGCGTCGGTGTTCTAAAACTAATCTACGGTTTTTGTTATTATTCTTTGGTATGCGTCACACTACAATATTTCTACAATAACTTCCCATGTTATGTTTATTATTTGCTTCACATCGTAGGTATACAAACATTGTTGCTTATAACAATGTCAAAATTTTCGATTCCGTTAAATGTAATGATGTGACAAATTGATTCAAGACTACAAATTATTTTTGTTACCGTAAAAATAGTATTAGGTATATTTCTACTCTCTCGATTTAATATTATTTCGTGTCCTACGTGCCAGTAGAAATATTGGTGGTGTTAGTTGTTAGCTAACTGGGAAATCTGCAGTTGGTATAAATCCTTTTAATTTAGAGCCTTTTAATCCTGACCATACATTAGTACTAATATGCAGCTTAATGTACCAGCAAGAGCTGTGTTTATTCTGCGTACTCTGCCATGTTCGCATTCGAGGGAACAGATTCATGGTGCAATTGATTATGCCAGGAAATAAATTCATTGGGTATAATTATTTACAAATCTTTATAATGATAATATTAATTTCATTAATTTTATTAATTTGATACTAATTTTACAATAAAACAATAATCAACAACAATCAGATCTTTGAGTGACTTGGTCGTTGTGATGATACTTCTTAACTGCTAATAATTATTTTTTCTATATTTGTATGATATATTTTTATTATATTTTTTTAAAAAGAATATATGTCAAGTTCATGCAGTAATGCCAAAATATGCTCAAGAAGCAATACAATAAACTAGGTAAAGCAACATTTTGTCTTAAGGCAAGTTGCATGAACTGATATTTAGAAACTTTTAAATTTTGTCAATTACTTTTTCGAAGTGTTTATTTTGAAAATAAGAAATTTTTGAAAACTTTGTTAAAAACGTGAAATTTTGGCTCACATACACACCGAAACAGTTATAGGGTTAAAATTTAGGAAAATATTTGTTTAGCAAAGCTACGAGCGAACTGAAAACCAAAAATAATGATAATCATATTAAATAAATTTTATGATCAATGAAATTTCATTTAGAATGGCACCAAGTATATGTTATTAATCTACACATGTAATTATTACTTAAATAACATTAAGAATTACTAATTACTAATTTTTGGTCTAAAACAATCAGAAATTTAATTATTAATTTTTTTTTCAGATTCCTCAATGATGCAGATATGGCTACAAGCAGAAACCTGCTTAAGTAGTAAGTGCTTTATAATTTTTTACATGTAATGCATGAAGATTATATCAATTTTTATATTATGCACTTAGGTCATTATCGAATTATTTATTGAAATTGACGGACCTAACATCAGATATTTATTTTTTTTCTAAATTTTAAAAATAGTCGCCATCCTCGCGTTACTTCTGAGATTTTATATCTTAGATACCTATATCGTGTAAATGTAATTTGTATATTCTATGATCTGAATTAATATATCAATCTTGTTAAACAAGTACGCACAGAATATACTTCGAGCATACATATCGCATGCAACATGAAAATACATGATTTATGATGAATCACCAAGCCCAGGGCTAATTCTTGGTAAATGCAAATAAATTGTTTTATATTTGTTTTTTTGAGAATCAAAAATTGCAAAATTCTTAGTTGACTTCTTAAAAAATAATCAGATTTTATATATCATTCAGTCTTTTAGTTATTTTTTATTTTATTTTCAATTAGTCGTATGTTTATCTACTCTGTTCACCTGAGATTTCCATATTGATAATTATTACCATTTCTTGTATAACAAACTCTTTTCTTGGATTCATCTCACTAATTAATTCTACCTACGCGCGATGATTATAAGGAATTCTTTAACAAAAACGAAATAATAAATATTAATTGCACTTAGCATAAGAAAATAGTTATTATAATTTAGTTATAGATTAATTGCTCTGAGCAGATTAATTATTTGAACCCGACACTTCTCAGAACTTACGTGGAGTAAAATCAATAATTTAAACAAATTGTTTTTGCTTCAGTTTTATTTTAGATATTTGTTATTTTATCGGGTGTTGGTTAATTAGTTGTACAAATTATGTAATTTATGGCATAGTAAAATAAAGTTCAAAAGGATTGCTTGGGTTCGAAATTTTAAATTGATGCTTGCAAAAGTTCAAACTCGAAATATGATTTCCGTGTGTTACAACCTCTTACACAAATTGAATTAAAATACCTTTTATACAAATAAAACTTAGGATAAATATTTTTTGTAATACAATTTTCTTTTATTTGAACGATTAGGCTCAGGTTCTTGGTGTTGTCTATAGATAAAATATAGATATTGGTTATATCTCAGCTAGTGCAAGAATTTTCAAACTGTCCCGAGATTTTTACTTAGAACCGTTTTCAATTTTTCATCTTTTTAAAATGCGTTAGTATGTACATATGAATTACATCTATAATATAATATTTACGTAGCAATTTTCCAACTATCCAGTGAATATACTCTGTAATTTTCTGCACTTCGAATTTTTCGAAAAAAAAACGAGGAAATATAACTAGGGTTATGCTATATTTTGAGTTATTTGCGTTAGGAATATTGAAATAAATGATAATTGTCCAGATAAAATATAGATATAGGTAATATTTATCAGCTAGTTCATGAATTTTCAAACTATTATGAGATTTTTACTTAGAACCGTTTTCAAATTTTAACGTTTTTGAAATGCCTATATATTCGAACTACATCTGTAATATTTTCGTAGCAATTTTCCAACAATCCAGTGAATATACTCTGTAATTTTCAGCACTTCGATTTTTTCAAAAAAAAAATCGAGGAAATATAACCAGGGTCGTCATGCTGTATTTTGAGTTGTTTATTTATTCATCTGCAGTTAGGAATATTGAAGTAAATGGCAATTGTCCATGTTTTTGGCTAAATGACTAATTGTCTATATTTTTGATGCTTCTGTGTGCTCGGTATGCTGAGAAATTTATAAAAAAATGAACATTTTTTCGATATTATTAGAACATTCTCGTCTTCAGCTTTATTTAAACGCTTTTAATTTTGAATGATTCAACATAAAACTTTGCTGCCAAAAAATTAATATAGTTAGAAAATAAAAAATCTATGCGACAGTAAAGAAAATATAACTAGGGTCATGTTATGTTTTTAAATTAAAGGGCAATTGGCCATGCTTTTAGCAAAATCAAAATTCACGTACTTTTTGTTTGATGCTTGTATGTGCTCAGGATGTCGAGAAATTTTCAATTTCAATTTTTTTCGTTGATTTTGGAACATTTTTGCCATCAGTAATATTAACGATATAATTTTGATCATAACGTTTTTTAACTTTTAATTGATTTAACATAGAATTTTGCTGTCTTTGGATAAAATATAGCTGAAAATCAAAAAAATTTCCAACTGTGCAAAATTTTTTACTGTTTTTTAACATTTTAAAATTTGTATATCTCGAAAAATATTTGAACTACATCCGTAATATTCCGGTATCAGCTTTCTATCTTATTAGTAAACACTCTGTATAATTTTCAGCACTTCGAATTTTTCAAAAACCAATTTTTTGGCTAAATGACAATTCATATACTTTTTGTTTAAGCTTTTATGTGCTCGGTATGCCAAGAAAGCTTTTCTTCGATCATTTTGTCCTCAGCTTATTTAAACGCTTTTATCTTTTGAATCATTTAACGTAAGACTTTGATGTTTGTGGATGAAATATGGTTAGGATATCAAAAATCTATTCGACAGTACAAAAAATTTCACATTCGCGAGATATCCAACTTCGATGCCAAAATATAGTTACTCGAATTATCTATCATCAGTGCAAGAAATTTTAAGTTCCCATTTACTTTTTCGCAAAGACTGTCTTCAATTTTTTTCATATATCTAGAAAAGTATTTGAACTACACCCGTAATATTTCTGTAGCATCTTTCTAACTTACTAGTGAATATACTGTATAATTTTCAGCACCTCTAATTTCCCAGCTTTCTATCTTCCTAGTGAATCTTTTCCACGTTGTGCTACATCTTTATCCTCCCTTTACGAGCAGTAAGCAAAATAGAATCTATTGCAAGACGGTTATTCCCACACAATGCGTTCGCATCGCAATGAAACGCCTCGCCTGCGTACCTTGAGAGAAAAAATGATAATATTTCATCGGAACGATTATAAATTACTGATGCTTCTGACGTTTATCACAGATAGTTCAGAGGTTTAATGACAACTCATCATATTTATTACGCTATTATCGGCAGTTCAAAAGATGAAAATTATGCAATTCTATTTTGACTGAACATATGTTTGCTTGCATGCATATGCAGACGCATATGTTATGCACCGGGAAGAATATGATAACAAATTTGTTAAGTGGTGCTCCAAGTTTATGAGGATTATATTATTTAAAAAAATAGTTATTGATTTGCGGATGTGCCAACCAATAACTATCATGATCAATATACATTTTTCAGTCATCTATACTCTAGTAGTATTGTTTTTTATTTCTTTGCACGCAATGAACAACAATGTTGATGAATGATATGAAATCGGAATATAATTATTTGCTAATTATTATGTGTACACGCTTGTGCTCTTGCACATACGTATTATAGAGATTTCATCGCTCATTTATGCATTTCCAATAATAATGACACTACAGGACAGTTTGTGATTTTCTAAGCGTCTTTACAATTTTATATGAGCACAAATACGCGGATGTTTTGCGATGATTTCAGTTGATGCGTTTTGTAAAGGAGCTGGTAAATATTAAAAGTAAATAAATTCTAAGAAACCAAAAAAATCTACGAAATTTTCTGTTGTTTTTTATTGAAATTCTTCAGACCATAATAAGTTAGTTTTGTTAGGAATACGTAGAACTTTAAGGTCTCAGATTCGAAACCCGCCTCTATCAGCCTGATGCCAAATAGTAATGACATAGGTTTTCACTTAAACCTATTAAACCAATATGGTCCTACGGCCTACAACTATGGGGTGCGGCCAAAATTTGAACTATAAAAGATGAAATTAGTCTTTACTGCTCCAGATACAAAGCTCATCTAAGTCGTCATCCAAATGAATTAGCGTTAAATCTGCTCAAGCCTTTACCACAACATTTAAAAATAAAATCACTTTCCATTTTTTACCTTGCTGAAACTGTCAGCACGCTAGCTCATAGAGCTCCTTGAAGTTCCGACTGCTGTTAAAATACATAAAAAATCAAATTATCACCAGCCCTGTATCTATTACCGTTGGCGTGTCTCTCTACAGATATGCAGTGTCCTGTCATTTCGATCTTTATCTTTTTGACCATTATTTTAATGACAATTCTATAATAATTATTACGTAAACTCGCACGTTGTTATATAGGAAACGTGCGCACTTTTGCGCAAAAGGATGAAAAGAATAAAGTGCGACGATATCATTTCAGCCACGCAATACAGCGTTTGCCATATCTTGATTTCTGCTAAATAAAAATGATAGTGTTTTTGTTAAAGAAATTCTGCTTTTTATTGCGGGTTTGATAGTTGTTTTTGTTGATTATTTTAGAAAAAAAAATAACACTATAATGGGTAACGCATTTCTCTCACTTTCAGTTCATATATATAGCGTATAACCTACATTTGAACTGACTGTCAGTGAAAAGCTCTGGCAAAAATCATGTCATTTTTAGGTTTTTATTTTTTTAGAATTCTCTTAATAACAAAATTATAAAGTATTCCACTATTTTACAATCCTGATTCATGGCGCCAACTTTTGATGGTACTTGCCAACATACTTCAGTATTTTTTTTAAAGGAGCCCTCTCAAGGTCGACTAATTTCAAAAAGTTTAAATTCATAGTTCGACAAAAAGAGTCATTTCTTGAAAACTTGGGGCAATTGTGTTATTATTTTTTACTGTGTTAACCACAGTAACCAAAAATATTCATGATTTTACCAAAACTCTGGGTTGCACTTAAAAGCTCATAATTTTCAAACATTGTTAGATCATTTATTTTCAAAAAATTTTTGGGACAATTTGGCTTGATATCAAGGTCTTGGGCACCCTGTATACATATAGATAGAGTAGTGTATGTGACATGTCTATTTTTTGTATGCCACAAATAAAAGGTAAATACGTGTTGAATTGCAAGTCTGGAGTATCTCTGATGTGATCTGCAAAGCTCTGATAAGATCGTATAGTTAAATAGCTCTAGTTGATGCTTAAATTGCGTGTTGGGTGCATTTTCGTGTTCCGAACGTGCGCACTATATAATTGTAAATATATTTATAAATATATATAAAAAACATACCTATTCCCTTGCGTGAATTAAGGTCACAATGGCTTTTCTAAAAGTTGGTATCGCAATTTTACATTCGCGTGTTTTCTGCATTCATTGGCAGCACTACTACCGATGTAGTTATACACCTGCATAATTAGGCAGCATAAATCATATTTGATTAAAGAAATTACACGGTATTAGCACTTTTGGTGACTTAATTTCATTTTGATTTGTGTAGAAATAGTTTTGCATAGGACATCATTTTTGGAATTAGAAAATAAACTTATTCCATTACATGCAGAAACACATTCAGCATTTATGAAAGAATTCATTTAGTATATATTAAATTTTATTTATTATAGAGTAGAATTTTTTTTTTGTGATTCATAAGGACATTTTTTACGAACGATTATAATATTGAATATAAGCAATTTCTTACATTTTTATTACTAATGTGTATGTGGATAAATTGTTCTAGTGATAAATAGTATGTTGATTTACCAGAATCAATAAATAGAACTGAACCTAATATGTTCATAAGAAATTCAACCTATTTCTCTTCCGATACCGTAATTCTATATCGATCCATTCTTATATGTAACAAATATCTGAATTTTTTGTTTACCTTGCACATTGAATGCATAACGGTTTTCACCACCGTCAATTATTAATACATTAACACATTATATAACATGGCATAGAGATTACTTTGCCTTTGGTTATTTTTTATTTTATGCCTTTTGCTTCGAGATGATTGGCAAAGAAAAGCCTAGAGGCATATGTGTGCATTCATAATGGCAAAATAGGCGAACTAAGTCGCTTTATAGTGCTTCTAGGCTCAAAGGCGAAGAGAAGGCGTATTGAGTGATCTATTGAGGCTTTTCAGCCAGGAATCCTTTTGAGAATCTTAGTTGCGTTTAGCTTTGCTTGACGAATATTGCTTTATTTAGAAATATTCATAGTGTACACAAAATACTTCTATTAAATAATGAAAAATACCAACACAGAATATTGCTCTCAACTCATCTTGCAGGATGCTTACTAACAAAGGTATACTATATTTAATTGTTTTTGTATCATGGTGACTTTTTAACAAGTCCTCCGCACGCATAAAAACATCAAACAACAATCTTTTACCAATCTTCTAAGAATCCCAGGTATCTTCTCATTTCAAAACAAGGCGTAGAAGTTTTTGCGTGAACTGCTCGTAAATTTGGCTTTTATGTTGTACCCAAAAATTTCAAAATAAACATAAAGTATAACAATGCATGCGAATAGAGGTTCGCATTTTTTAGCGACTTGGGATATTAGTATGAATGACATAGGCCGGTTGTCTTCTTCGTACACACACGCACGGTTCGAGTCGCGAATTCGCGAACACACATTCTGAATAAATAATCACTTCGTTTTGTGCGAAACGTGTATTGGTTCGGTCACGGAAACCTCAAATTGTATGGATGACTTTGATAAAATGAATAGATAATTGGGAAATGAATGATGGAAATCAATAGGTTCAATTTGCCATATGTATATATGGAAAAAAATGAGAGATACAGGTATCAAATTATCAAATTTGATGCATTGTGGCGACACAGGTAACGGAATTAGTTTGCAGTAGAAAAACAAAATGAGAGACCTGTATGACGTTTTCGAACGGGGAGTGATGTGGCAACACAATTTTTAAAATCAGCAGTAATAATGGATCTAGCAATTGTTCAGGTTATAAAACATTATTCACAATTTTTAAACGATATACGTATGCGATTTGGTAAAACTATCAGAGATACAGATTTTCACATTTCTAATAAGTTTATTTTTTATAAATACTTTTTTCAACAGTATCAACATTATTAAGGTAAAATGCCACCTGCACCGAGTTATATCATTTCTTATTATTTCTTTCATTTTATATTTATTTATTTATTTATTTATTAATTTTACAAGCCGTCGGTATAATATTTAATATTATAATAAGGCTTAAGTCAATATTTTATAGGTTTAATATAGTTTAATTAATTATTAGCTATTTTATTACTTAATTTATTTACTATAAACCTATTTATATTTACTTAATTATAATTTTTTTTTTCTCTCTCTTTAAATATAACTAGTTTGTTTGTTACAAGTGTTTTTAAAAATTTAATAAGTAATTTTAATAAGCTTTACAATACATACTTTTACAATATTAACAAATTTTAGGTTATTTTATGATATTTTAACAAATTTAAGTATCTTATATTATTGTAATTATTATTATTATTAATATTATCATTATCATTTTTATTGTTATTGTCAAATATTTTTACAATTTTTTTTTATTTTTTATTTTACAAATTTTTAGGTATTTTGATGAAGGAAATATTTTGTTTCACAATTTTTAAGTGTTTTTAAATATAAGTTTTTGGTTAACTAATTATTAAGTATTTTAACAATAACAGTCAAAATAAAAAAATTAAAATTTTGTTTCACAATTTTAAAGTGTTTTGATGAATTATAAGTTTGTAGTTAACTAATTATTAAGTATTTTAACAATAACAGTCTTATGAAAATAATAATTAAGAAAAAAAAAAAAATGTTTCTCAAGTTTTTTTGTTTTTTAAATTGTAAGTGTTTAATTAACTAATTATTAAGAATTTTAACAATATAACAATAACAGTTATATAAAACAAAAAAAAAAAAAAAAAAAAAACAAACGAAGAAAGAAATAATAATAATAATAATAGTAACTTAGAAGTATTTAGCTTAACGAACGAATTATGTTGTCACGGGCATAGTACACATAGACATGGCTGGTAAGTGACATCAGTTGGTTTGGGCCCGTAGATTCGTAGGGATTTTTGCCATCGTCGATCCATCGATCTTGCTGCTGCCTGTAATAGAGAAATTTCTTCGAGCGGGAAAAGTCGCGTTAATGATTAGTTGAGATTTTCGGGAAAGTAATTTGAAAAATCGAAATTTAAAAACTCCAGAGGGCTATAAAAAGTTAAATCCTTTAACGCATTACTTAGTACTTTATGAAATTTCTTGTTATCAAGGGTACGAACACGTAACGGCAGTTTATTCATAAATTGTATACCCATACCGCAGATAGTATTAAAGGAACTGTGTAGTTTATAGGTCCTACCTTTAATTATTTTATGTCTCGTATCGTGCTTGGTATTTGACATCGAAGACAAATTAAAAGAGTCTGGATTATTTTTTATGAAATTAAGTGTGACTAGAACAAATATACTCGGTACTGTTAAAATTTTTTGTTCATTGAAGATATTACGGCATGATGTCTTGGAGGATAGTGAAAAAATTATTCGAATTGCTCTCTTTTGAAGTTTAAAAACTTTAATTAGTTCATTAGAGAAACCCCAAAATTGGATACCGTAAGCAATGTGTGAATAGAAATTTGCGTAATAAATAGAAAGTAAACTGGATATTCCAATTTTTGATTTAAGGGTTCGCAGGATAAAGCATGTACGCGTTAATTTGAAGCATAAATGGTTGGAAACGTGTTCAGACCAGTTAAGATTCTTATTGATATAAACTCCAAGAAATTTAGATACTGAAGAGGAGTCAAATGAATAGTTATTAATTGTAAATGAGGAAATATCATTCGCTACGCGCGTTGCTGTACAGAAAGAAATAATTTGGGTTTTGTCGTTGTTTAAAAGAAGATTATTTATATTGAACCATTTCGAAACGGAATCCATGACACTGTTCAATTTCGTTATGAGGTCATCGTATGTTCTAGCTTTGATGGTTAGACAAGTGTCATCAGCGAACAAAATAAAGTCACAAAGATTTGAGCAATTAGGTAGGTCGTTATAATTATTTAATTATTATTATCCATTACATCGACATGATCAATGATCGTGTGTGTGACGCACTGTAAATTTTGGCAATGTTATATCTCCAAGGTCGATTTTTGGCAAACTCCTAAATAACCGAGACACGGTCGTGACTCTATTCTCTGCAGAGTGAGAAAATCTAATTTTAAGTCTCGCCGGATGTTGGGCAACATTGAATATAGACTTGATGTTATTGTCAATACTAAAATAATTTAAAGAATAGATAAATAAATCTATTTTACCTTATGTGGTTACTTATTTATGATCAGATACTTAAATTTTATTGTTATTATTAGAGGTTTTAATTGGTAAAATAAAATTGCTCTCACAAATTTCATATATGTTGCTTATGCATTATTCAATTAATAATATGTTAATTAGAAGCAAATAGAATTTTTTCTTAATAATATGCGCTTTTGTATTGAGCGACCAATTCCGAAGTCTATCAATTAAAAAATGTTTATACAAAATACTAGGGCTAGGAGACCAATTGAAATCGAACTGTATTGTGAAGATGTTTTTAGATAATGAAGTTTGTAGTTAGGTTTCTAGTTTCTAGTCGTTTTGTTTTCTTTTCTTTTGAAATTATTTGTAAATAATAATATAAGTATTTGTAACATGAATTACATACTAACAATTTACATCTTTCACCTTTACTATCGTTGAATATGAATTTGTTTCATAACAATTTTATGAAAAAAAGCTTGAATAAGTTTGCTTTTTACGTTGTTTAATAATTGATTATAATAATTGATTTTATCTTTAAATGGTTTGTCTCTCCTGGCAATACACGACAGAACGTTCTTAACCGTTTTTTAGCATTTTTTGTCATTTTTGTATTCACGCAAAAAATATTTTTTGGCCCACGTCCCACTCCAGCAGCTAAATATTTCGTGTGCGTTAACAAACAAACAAAGAAAATACTTTGGGCTGTCGAATCTAATATTTTTTACATTTCAAATATTATTAAAGAAATAAAATGTAAATATTATCATATTTTTATAAGTTTATGAGAAGATACTACGATTATTGGTGCTGACAATGAAAGCCGTATTACAGTTTTTTATTCAATTGCTAAGGTAAATTGCAATTATTTAATAATTTTGTAGTTGTAATATTGGTTGTGAAAATTAGAAATGCTTCTTTCGTATTGAACTAGCCTTGTTCTATATTTATTTATTATTATTTATCTCTATTTGATTACGTATAAATAAATAAATAAACAATTTTGCATGTTATCACAAACGTTATCGCAAATCGCCCAATAATGCCAAATTAAAACAACTTTCATATTTTATATGAAAATTATAAATACTTTCATATTTATATTATTGATAAAATTTTTGTTTCATTTTATCGCTTCAGTTTAGCCAAAGCAAATAATATTATTGCTTTGTACTATTATTATACTTTGTGATAAACGGGCCGATTCTGACGTAAAATAGACCAATGTTATGATAAGGCTACGCTGCATTTTTCATATAAAATGGTACTAAAAACTGTAAAATGCTGTGTATTTGCTGTACGATCAGACGTTTTACACATTAAATGTGACTTGATAAGAAAAGATTCTTTTTCTCTTTGATTTGTGCGTTTTCAAGGTTAAATTTTTTATCTAAAGAGCCAGGCTGCACAGCAAGCACATAGCATTTTGTCAGTTTTTGGTACAATTTTATATGAAAAACGCAGCGTAGCATAGTCTTGACATAATGTCGAACTATTTTGCGACAGATTTGGCCCAAAAATCTAAAATATAACATATTATTTTTGAATACGAAAAATCAATGTTAGTTTTTTCTGCATTTGTGGATTAGGGTAGAGTTGCTTCAGTCGTACCTCCTCGGGAAATGGTTCAGTTAATATTTAGTTCAGTTCAAATAATAAAAAATCTGTTATTTGGTCATATCAATTGAATGAATGATTTCTTTCCCACTTCTGCAATTTTTCCAAAATCATCTTTTACAACTGTTTGTTCTGTTTGAGAATCCTTTTTCATCTGTAGCGGTATTATAGCGAATTATAGCAAATATACGTTGCTCGCATTCATCGTCTCTCTAGCCTTGGCATTATCTTATCTCGTAGCGATTCGGCGACGCTGAAGTTGAGATGTGTGTCATATCGTACATCTTTCAAGGGGTTGAGGGTAGTTTCGTACGGTGGTGAGTCGGCTATAATCAGCGATGTGTTTAGCCCGCGGCGTCGCGTCGCAGTCGGCCATTTTCGAACGCTCGCCGTCGAGCGATATCTTCGCTGTGAAAAGCGTCCCACTTATCCTGGCGCTCGCTTGACCTATATATACAGCCCCGTTGCGAGGGAGAGGGCTGCGCTTCCGAAACGGACACATTTCTTTCATACTAAGGTATAGGAATACGTCCATCGCACAACGCTTTTGTCATTCGTAATCATTTGTTAATATTGTATTCAGTTTTAGGCGTAATTTATTAAGAAGCTATGACCCTTTCTACTGTTTGTTATGAATTAAAAGTCAATTATTACTTTGAAAAATTTATTACATTACGCCAGGGATTCCCAAAGTCGTACACATATACTCCTAAGAGTCCATATTAGCATTCAGGGGGTTTATGGCCAACGAAAAAAAATTGGGTCCACAAAATTGAAATGACGGGGTCAACGGTGGTGAACCACAATACAACACTTTAATCTATTTACTATATTCATAACTAAAGATTAAATAGAAATATTGTTTCTTTTTTTAATGAGTAAGTTGTAGCATAAGTAGGCATTTGATTTGTGGTCGCAATATGATTGACTCGCTTGTAATGACTCAATTTACTTACTATTGAAAAACAATATTCTGTGAGCTTTTCGAGACTGTCATAGTATTTCTACATATTAAAGATAAACGATTACATAGATGTAAAATAGTGATCTTCTAACAAAAAAAATGTATACTGGATATATTAGCCCGGAGATGTAAGATTAAACCTTACAAAATTGTTGCTAACGGTTTCATCATTTTAAATTAAATTTATAAGTGCTTAAAAGTAACATTTCACGTTAAATATTTATTGATTAACTATAACACAAAAATTTAAAAAAAAAGATTTTGGTTAAATAAGGAGTCTATGGCAAAGACAAACTTATATATTTCGGCAACAGGATTAAATTTAAAATAATCTGGAAACCTATGCATTGAATGGTCACTGTTATTATCATAAAAGTATTGTATTATTATAATAATATTATAATATTATCAAAATATTATCAGTGACCTGGATAATTTCTAAAATATTTTGCCATTTTGATAAACTATAATACCAAAATTAAAAAAAAAAAGATTTTGGTTAAATAAGGGGTCCATGGCAAAGCCAAAGGAGTGCACTTTACTTATATATTTCGGCAACAGGTTAAAATTTAAAATAATCTGGAAACCTATGCATTAAACGGCCATTGTTATTATCATGAAAGTATTGTATTAGTATAATAATATTATAATACTATTAAAATATTATCAGTGACCTGCGATAATTTCTAAAATATTTTGCCATTTTCTAATTTAATAGCTTTTGTCGAGGGTATGACCAAACTAGATTCTTATACGTCTCATTGTGAATACTAAATTTGCAAAAACTTCATTATTTATTTCATTTAAAAGTAAATGTAATATGCGCTTATTAGTTAAATGAAAGTATTAAGTGAATTGAAACCAAAGCATAGGAATGATTTAAAATTAATTTCTAATTTTTAGAAATAATTTAATAGTACACAATTATGCGAGCGTCAAATACGTGTGTTTTAAAATTAAATCAATTCATTATCAATAAAATTTAATATTTCAATCAAAATAATATATATTATAATACAATATATATATTTTCTAATTGCTGATTTATAATCCGAATGTTCATTCAATTTTAAAATTATAATTACAATTAAAATGTTGAGAATCGCTCTATCCAGTGCTTATATGTATCAAAACTTTGAAAAGAAAGTTTTCACAACTCACGCAAACAGATAAATGGTGGTAGTAAACATACGTCTAGCGGTTGATAAATTATTGTAATAAAACAATAATACTGAGAATGGCTGAACTTTGGTTCATAAAAATATAATAAACTTTTAGAGAATATCCTTTGTATTAATAAACTTATTTATGTGGTCAGCGCGTATAGGTAGTAGAAGTAAACTCGAATTATATGGTCGAGTATATTTGGAAATGAAAATATTTTAGCTATTTAGTATAATATTTCTTATATTATATACGCGAGCAAAGCCGATAATAATTCTGAATTTATTATTGAAATATAAAATTATTTATCACTTACACTTCATTCGTAATGCTTTAAAGAATTTATAAGACTCGTATGACCAACATAAAAATTTATATTTTTTAAAACTATATACTTCAATCTATTTTCTACATTATATACCCATATTAGTATATCAAATATATTTAATAATATTGTCGGAATCAAGTGAATCAAGTGAGCTAGGAGTGAATTTGAGAGAAACAAATTGTAATGACATTTTGTTTCTCTCAAATTCACTCCTAGCTCACTTGACTCCCACAATATAAATGCTTATCATATTCTTAGTGCTGATAATTAAGCAATTTTTTTTAAGCAAGATTATAATATTGTGCTGAAAAAAATATTTTATAAAATAGTGATTACTGACAAATAGCACTACGTTGCATATTATATTGACGTACCTACTACTTATTTTGAATTAGTTAGTTGTCTTCTAAAAATGTCATGCCCACTGATAACCTAGATTTTTACATCGTATTCAATGATTCTTCATAACATTTATATAGTCAATTATATTTATATATTTCTATTACTAATATAATCTATAATAGTAAAGAATATAATACTAAAGAATAATATCCTATTCTTTAGTATTACAAGTACAATTTTCAAGTATATATTTTTTTCTTTACTCAGTATCAAATTTTTTTCTAAGTACCTTCTGTATGCGAATTCAGCATTTAACTAATCTCAATCGCCGGCCACATACTCTAGAAATAAAAGATGAAACTGAACTTAGAAGTCATACACACAATTTGACCGCAAAAGTTCTAAACAGTAAAATTTAATTCTTAAAATTAAATGTATGATAATTTTTTTGTGGATGTGAAATGTACCTACAGTGTTCAGGGTTCAAATTCATTCAGGGTGATATTTTACATAGCTCTTCTCCTCTGAAAATGTCTCAACCATCCTGATCCTGCAGATATACTAAAGAATACTCATCCTCGCTCTGCAATTCGCAATAAATTTTAATCAGCCGAATCCTTGGATTTTAGAACCGTTACAACCCCCGACCGCTATCAATACGTATCAGCCCTAACGCATACCCCGAAACATTTGAGAATCGTTCTGGACGCGCACACAGGATCGTCGGTAGGTATATAGCACGCACGCACATGCCTCCCTTAACCTTCGCCTGTGTGCGCAGATCGGGCTGCATGTGCAGACCGAATTCGCTTGTGTGGGTCCCACTGGCTACGAGGGTGGTTTTGTATAGGCGTTGCTAGCCGCTCGCCTACTAGGACCCTTTTTGAGGGTTGAAATTCGTCCAATGAGAGCAAAGATTCGAAGCGTGGTTATCCATCAAGCCTTACTCTGTCTCACCCCATGCAGTGTGACCGTTTCACAGATGGGCGGCGCTTTCGAGTGCGTTTTCGGAAAACGCGTGTGCTCGGGAAAATGGGAAATTCACACATATATGGGTACGAGCTATTCGATAACGCATCGATGCCGCCTGATCTGATCTGTGTGTCCGCATTTGTATTTTGAGATTAATTCGTGCGCAAATGCGGACGAATACGTGGAGGTAGCGGTGCAGATGAGTATCTATAGTCCCGGTGACCAAACTATGGAATTAATTTTCTATTTTTATTTAATTTTAACTGTACTGTACGAATTCAGTAGTTAGCATGAATGAATTCTGCATGTTCCAGAATATTTCATTATATGCATAAATTACGTTTTCTCTTTTTTAGATCTTTTTACTAGATCGGCATTATTCCTAATAGATACTTTCAGATTATTATATATATATATATATATATATATATATATATATATATATATATATCCAATGAAAAAATGATGAAAGGAAGCCTATTTAAGAAGATATCCTATATTTCTAGTCTTGGTTTTACTCATCTTCAGTGCATACAAAATCGAAACAAAATATAAGTTCAACATAGTGCGATAACAAAACCGTACCTTTACATTATATCTTTTATTTATTTTGTTTTTGTTTTTAACTGTTAATATATTTAGTTAGTGCTTCACATCTTTAAAGTTTGAATAATTCCCACAAAGTTCACATAATTCAACAACATGTAAACAAACTCTTCATGAATGATAAATGAAAAGATTGAATGAAACATCACAAGACGTAATTTTCTCATTGGCATAATAATTTAAGTTTGTTTGTCCT
>NW_020539724.1:6213340-6243253 GCF_003426905.1 Ctenocephalides felis | reverse complement strand
GTATTAGAAAAAACATTGGCCTAGTATTTATAAAGGTGTGGCTACGTAATTAAATTCGCATTATAAACTTTATTTATCCGATATAAAAATTGATTTTTATATTAGAAAGTAATTCAGAACTTTAATGTCAAGACAAACTTTATAAAGAAATTATTTGGCATCTATATCTTGTATAAAGATCGAGATACATCTCTGGCTAATGTTACCAAAATTTACATCAAATAACTTTTTTCGGGAGGGGGGCGTATATAGTTCGGTTGATGTTCAATTGTACTAAATCGGAAGATGAATTGTTGACGAATTTTGCCGAAGAAGTGCGTAAATTGAATGCATATGCACACATTAACGCTATGTCAGTATACCTGTGCGTTTCTTGTGATATGATTATGTGATTGTTTTGTTGCAGAAATTATCTTAAATTACGTAAGTATTTAATACTTACTTATTCAATTTGTTATATATATATATATAATATATATATATATAATTTATATAAAAATGGGAGCTCTCTTTCAAATGTCCGAATAAAACTCGAAACGGCTGAATCGATTGGGCCAGTCTTAGTCTTGAAAAATTCGTGCTAATCCAGAGAATGTCCAAAAGGTAAGAAATTATTTCAAATCCGCGTAGAAACTTTACATTTTGAATTTTAAAATTTTTGTAGAAGCGTAATTTAAATAGAACAATAGACGGTGGCAATTCATGAAATGTCAAACGCTTTTGACAGATGATGTTCAATTACGTTTAATAGGATGTTTACGCGAATATTATTTTTTTGTGATAAATTTGTAGTAAGTAGTTTTGTTTGTAGTTTTATTTATATACAAAAACGTTAGTAAAACAAACGGCCCAAGTGTTACTACAATACAAGTGAAATGTTTTTTGAATTATTCAAATCGGACACTCCGTTCTCTTAAAAACTGAGTTTCCGTTTTGGGCACTTTTTGCCCCGTATCTTCGGAACGGCTAGACCTGCCTTCGCCAAAAACTAATCAGCACGTCTCCTTATCAATACGAATCGAATGTTTTTCTAAATCGATTTTCTAAATTTTCAATCGGTTGATTCGTGTTCCCGAAATCGTCGACGAAAATTTGTATCCGCACATACATACACACACACACATACATCCATTTTTTCTAAGGTATGCCAAAATGTTCAGAAACCTTTGAAACGTAAAGATATAAAAAAATTTCATTTTTGATTTTTTTGCGATTACTATAACTTGCCCTACGGGAAGTTAAAAAAATATATAGGCTTCAGATTATCCGGAATTCGGATTATCCGGACATCCGATTATCCGAACATCCGATTATCCGGACATCCGATTATCCGAACATCCGATTATCCGAACATCCGATTATCCGGACATCCGATTATCCGGACATCCGATTATCCGGACATCCGATTATCCGAACATCCGATTATCCGGACATCCGATTATCCGGACATCCGATTATCCGCAATTCGGATTATCCGGAATTCGGATTATCCGGAATTCAGATTATCCGGAATTCGGATTATCCGGAATTCGGATTATCCGGATTCGGATTATCCGGAATTCGGATTATCGAACATCCGATTATCCGGACATCCGATTATCCGGACATCCGATTATCCGGACATCCGATTATCCGGACATCCGATTATCCGGACATCCGATTATCCGAACATCCGATTATCCGGACATCCGATTATCCGGACATCCGATTATCCGGACAACCGATTATCCGGACAACCGATTATCCGAACATCCGATTATCCGGACATCCGATTATCCGGACATCCGATTATCCGGTCATCCGATTATCCGGACATTCGATTATCCGGACATCCGATTATCCGGACATCCGATTATCCGGACATCCGATTATCCGGACATCTGATTATCCGGACATCCGATTATCCGGACATCCGATTATCCGGACATCCGATTATCCGAACATCCGATTATCCGGACATCCGATTATCCGGACATCCGATTATCCGGACATCCGATTATCCGGACATCCGATTATACGGACATCCGATTATCCGGACAACCGATTATCCGGACAACCGATTATCCGGACATCCGATTATCCGGACAACCGATTATCCGGACATCCGATTATCCGGACATCCGATCATCCGGACATCCGATCATCTGGACATCCGATCATCCGGACATCCGATCATCCGGACATCCGATCATCCGGACATCCGATCATCCGGACATCCGATCATCCGGACATCCGATCATCCGGACATCCGATTATCCGGACATCCGATTATCCGTACATCTGATTATCCGGACATCCGATTATCCGGACATCCGATTATCCGGACATCCGATTATCCGGACATCCGATTATCCGGACATCCGATTATCCGGACATCCGATTATCCGGACATCCGATTATCCGGACAACCGATTATCCGGACAACCGATTATCCGGACATCCGATTATCCGGACATCCGATTATCCGGACATCCGATTATCCGGACATCCGATTATCCGGACATCCGATTATCCGACATCCGATTATCCGGACAACCGATTATCCGGACAACCGATTATCCGGACATCCGATTATCCGGACATCCGATTATCCGGACATCCGATTATCCGGACATCCGATTATCCGGACATCCGATTATCCGGACATCCGATTATCCGGACATCCGATTATCCGGACATCCGATTATCCGGACATCCGATTATCCGGACATCCGGTTATCCGGACATCCGATTATCCGGACAACCGATTATCCGGACAACCGATTATCCGGACATCCGATTATCCGGACATCCGATTATCCGGACATCCGATTATCCGGACTCCGATTATCCGGACATCCGATTATCCGGACATCCGATTATCCGGACATCCGATTATCCGGACATCCGATTATCCGGACATCCGATTATCCGGACATCCGATTATCTGGACATCCGATTATCCGGACAACCGATTATCCGGACAACCGATTATCCGGACAACCGATTATCCGGACATCCGATTATCCGGACATCCGATTTTCCGGACATCCGATTATCCGGACATCCGATTATCCGGACATCCGATTATCCGGACATCCGATTATCCGGACATCCGATTATCTGGACATCCGATTATCCGGACAACCGATTATCCGGACAACCGATTATCCGGACAACCGATTATCCGGACAACCGATTATCCGGACAACCGATTATCCGGACATCCGATTATCCGGACATCCGATTATCCGGACATCCGATTATCCGGACATCCGATTATCCGGACATCCGATTATCCGGACATCCGATTATCCGGACATCCGATTATCCGGACAACAGATCATCCGGACATCCGATTATCCGGACATCCGATTATCCGGACATCCGATTATCCGGACATCCGATTATCCGGACAACCGATTATCCGGACAACCGATTATCCGGACATCCGATTATCCGGACATCCGATTATCCGGACATCCGATTATCCGGACAACCGATTATCCGGACAACAGATTATCCGGACATCCGATTATCCGGACATCCGATTATCCGGACATCCGATTATCCGGACATCCGATTATCCGGACATCCGATTATCCGGACATCCGATTATCCGGACAACCGATTATCCGGACAACCGATTATCCGGACATCCGATTATCCGGACATCCGATTATCCGGACATCCGATTATCCGGACATCCGATTATCCGGACATCCGATTATCCGGACAACCGATTATCCGGACATCCGATTATCCGGACATCCGATTATCCGGACATCCGATTATCCGGACATCCGATTATCCGGACATCCGATTATCCGGACAACCGATTATCCGGACAACCGATTATCCGGACAACCGATTATCCGGACAACCGATTATCCGGACATCCGATTATCCGGACATCCGATTATCCGGACATCCGATTATCCGGACATCCGATTATCCGGACATCCGATTATCCGGACATCCGATTATCCGGACATCCGATTATCCGGACATCCGATTATCCGGACATCCGATTATCCGGACAACCGATTATCCGGACATCCGATTATCCGGACATCCGATTATCCGGACAACCGATTATCCGGACATCCGATTATCCGGACATCCGATTATCCGGACATCCGATTATCCGGACATCCGATTATCCGGACATCCGATTATCCGGACATCCGATTATCCGGACATCCGATTATCCGGACATCCGATTATCCGGACATCCGATTATCCGGACAACCGATTATCCGGACATCCGATTATCCGGACAACCGATTATCCGGACATCCGATTATCCGGACATCCGATTATCCGGACATCCGATTATCCGGACATCCGATTATCCGGACATCCGATTATCCGGACATCCGATTATCCGGACATCCGATTATCCGGACATCCGATTATCCGGACAACCGATTATCCGGACATCCGATTATCCGGACATCCGATTATCCGGACAACCGATTATCCGGACATCCGATTATCCGGACATCCGATTATCCGGACATCCGATTATCCGGACATCCGATTATCCGGACATCCGATTATCCGGACAACCGATTATCCGGACAACCGATTATCCGGACATCCGATTATCCGGACATCCGATTATCCGGACATCCGATTATCCGGACATCCGATTATCCGGACATCCGATTATCCGGACATCCGATTATCCGGACAACCGATTATCCGGACATCCGATTATCCGGACATCCGATTATCCGGACATCCGATTATCCGGACAACCGATTATCCGGACATCCGATTATCCGGACATCCGATTATCCGGACATCCGATTATCCGGACATCCGATTATCCGGACATCCGATTATCCGGACATCCGATTATCCGGACAACCGATTATCCGGACAACCGATTATCCGGACAACCGATTATCCGGACATCCGATTATCCGGACATCCGATTATCCGGACATCCGATTATCCGAACATCCGATTATCCGGACATCCGATTATCCGGACAACCGATTATCCGGAAAACCGATTATCCGGACATCCGATTATCCGGACATCCGATTATCCGGACATCCGATTATCCGGACATCCGATTATCCGGACATCCGATTATCCGGACATCCGATTATCCGGACAACCGATTTCCGGACATCCGATTATCCGGACATCCGATTATCCGGACAACCGATTATCCGGACAACCGATTATCCGGACATCCGATTATCCGGACATCCGATTATCCGGACATCCGATTATCCGGACATCCGATTATCCGGACATCCGATTATCCGGACATCCGATTATCCGGACAACCGATTATCCGGACAACCGATTATCCGGACAACCGATTATCCGGACAACCGATTATCCGGACATCCGATTATCCGGACAACCGATTATCCGGACAACCGATTATCCGGACATCCGATTATCCGGACATCCGATTATCCGGACATCCGATTATCCGGACATCCGATTATCCGGACATCCGATTATCCGGACATCCGATTATCCGGACATCCGATTATCCGGACAACAGATCATCCGGACATCCGATTATCCGGACATCCGATTATCCGAGAGAATGTCCAAAAGGTAAGAAATTATTTCAAATCCGCGTAGAAACTTTACATTTTGAATTTTAAAATTTTTGTAGAAGCGTAATTTAAATAGAACAATAGACGGTGGCAATTTCATGAAATGTCAAACGCTTTTGACAGATGATGTTCAATTACGTTTAATAGGATGTTTTACGCGAATATTATTTTTTTGTGATAAATTTGTAGTAAGTAGTTTTGTTTGTAGTTTTATTTATATACAAAAACGTTAGTAAACGGGCCCAAGTGTTACTACAATACAAGTGAAATGTTTTTTGAATTATTCAAATCGGACACTCCGTTCTCTTAAAAACTGAGTTTCCGTTTTGGGCACTTTTTGCCCCGTATCTTCGGAACGGCTAGACCTGCCTTCGCCAAAAACTAATCAGCACGTCTCCTTATCAATACGAATCGAATGTTTTCTAAATTATTCAAATCGGTTGATTCGTGTTCCCGAAATCGTCGACGAAAATTTGTATCCGCACATACATACACACACACACATACATCCATTTTTTCTAAGGTATGCCAAAATGTTCAGAAACCTTTGAAACGTAAAGATATAAAAAAAATTTCATTTTTGATTTTTTTGCGATTACTATAACTTGCCCTACGGGAAGTTAAAAAAATATATAGGCTTCAGATTATCCGGAATTCGGATTATCCGGACATCCGATTATCCGAACATCCGATTATCCGGACAACCGATTATCCGGACAACCGATTATCCGGACATCCGATTATCCGGACATCCGATTATCCGGACATCCGATTATCCGGACATCCGATTATCCGGACATCCGATTATCCGGACATCCGATTATCCGGACATCCGATTATCCGGACATCCGATTATCCGGACATCCGATTATCCGGACATCCGATTATCCGGACATCCGATTATCTGGACATCCGATTATCCGGACAACCGATTATCCGGACAACCGATTATCCGGACAACCGATTATCCGGACAACCGATTATCCGGACAACCGATTATCCGGACAACCGATTATCCGGACATCCGATTATCCGGACATCCGATTATCCGGACATCCGATTATCCGGACATCCGATTATCCGGACATCCGATTATCCGGACATCCGATTATCCGGACAACCGATTATCCGGACAACCGATTATCCGGACAACCGATTATCCGGACATCCGATTATCCGGACAACCGATTATCCGGACAACCGATTATCCGGACATCCGATTATCCGGACATCCGATTATCCGGACATCCGATTATCCGGACATCCGATTATCCGGACATCCGATTATCCGGACATCCGATTATCCGGACATCCGATTATCCGGACAACAGATCATCCGGACATCCGATTATCCGGACATCCGATTATCCGAGAGAATGTCCAAAAGGTAAGAAATTATTTCAAATCCGCGTAGAAACTTTACATTTTGAATTTTAAAATTTTTGTAGAAGCGTAATTTAAATAGAACAATAGACGGTGGCAATTTCATGAAATGTCAAACGCTTTTGACAGATGATGTTCAATTACGTTTAATAGGATGTTTTACGCGAATATTATTTTTTTGTGATAAATTTGTAGTAAGTAGTTTTGTTTGTAGTTTTATTTATATACAAAAACGTTAGTAAACGGGCCCAAGTGTTACTACAATACAAGTGAAATGTTTTTTGAATTATTCAAATCGGACACTCCGTTCTCTTAAAACTGAGTTTCCGTTTTGGGCACTTTTTGCCCCGTATCTTCGGAACGGCTAGACCTGCCTTCGCCAAAAAGTAATCAACACGTCTTCTTATCAATACGAATCGAATGTTTTTTAATTATTCAAATCGGTTGATCGGTGTTCCCGAAATCGTCGACGAAAATTTGTATCCGCACGCACACATATACACACACACACATACATCCATTTTTTCTAAGGTATGTCAAAATATTCAGAAACCTTTGAAACGTAAAGATATAAAAAAATTTCATTTTTGATTTTTTTGCGATTACTATAACTTGCCCTACGGGAAGTTAAAAAAATATATAGGCTTCAGATTATCCGGAATTCGGATTATCCGGACATCCGATTATCCGAACATCCGATTATCCGGACAACCGATTATCCGGACAACCGATTATCCGGACATCCGATTATCCGGACATCCGATTATCCGGACATCCGATTATCCGGACATCCGATTATCCGGACATCCGATTATCCGGACATCCGATTATCCGGACATCCGATTATCCGGACATCCGATTATCCGGACATCCGATTATCCGGACATCCGATTATCCGGACATCCGATTATCTGGACATCCGATTATCCGGACAACCGATTATCCGGACAACCGATTATCCGGACAACCGATTATCCGGACAACCGATTATCCGGACAACCGATTATCCGGACATCCGATTATCCGGACATCCGATTATCCGGACATCCGATTATCCGGACATCCGATTATCCGGACATCCGATTATCCGGACATCCGATTATCCGGACATCCGATTATCCGGACATCCGATTATCCGGACATCCGATTATCCGGACAACCGATTATCCGGACATCCGATTATCCGGACATCCGATTATCCGGACAACCGATTATCCGGACAACCGATTATCCGGACATCCGATTATCCGGACATCCGATTATCCGGACATCCGATTATCCGGACATCCGATTATCCGGACATCCGATTATCCGGACAACCGATTATCCGGACATCCGATTATCCGGACATCCGATTATCCGGACATCCGATTATCCGGACATCCGATTATCCGGACAACCGATTATCCGGACACAGATTATCCGGACATCCGATTATCCGGACATCCGATTATCCGGACAACCGATTATCCGGACAACCGATTATCCGGACATCCGATTATCCGGACATCCGATTATCCGGACATCCGATTATCCGGACATCCGATTATCCGGACATCCGATTATCCGGACATCCGATTATCCGGACAACCGATTATCCGGACAACCGATTATCCGGACATCCGATTATCCGGACATCCGATTATCCGGATATCCGATTATCCGGACATCCGATTATCCGGACATCCGATTATCCGGACATCCGATTATCCGGACATCCGATTATCCGGACAACCGATTATCCGGACAACCGATTATCCGGACATCCGATTATCCGGACATCCGATTATCCGGACAACCGATTATCCGGACATCCGATTATCCGGACATCCGATTATCCGGACAACCGATTATCCGGACAACCGATTATCCGGACATCCGATTATCCGGACATCCGATTATCCGGACATCCGATTATCCGGACATCCGATTATCCGGACATCCGATTATCCGGACAACCGATTATCCGGACATCCGATTATCCGGACATCCGATTATCCGGACATCCGATTATCCGGACATCCGATTATCCGGACAACCGATTATCCGGACATCCGATTATCCGGACATCCGATTATCCGGACAACCGATTATCCGGACATCCGATTATCCGGACATCCGATTATCCGGACATCCGATTATCCGGACATCCGATTATCCGGACATCCGATTATCCGGACATCCGATTATCCGGACAACCGATTATCCGGACATCCGATTATCCGGACATCCGATTATCCGGACATCCGATTATCCGGACATCCGATTATCCGGACATCCGATTATCCGGACATCCGATTATCCGGACAACCGATTATCCGGAAACCGATTATCCGGACATCCGATTATCCGGACATCCGATTATCCGGACATCCGATTATCCGGACATCCGATTATCCGGACATCCGATTATCCGGACAACCGATTATCCGGACAACCGATTATCCGGACAACCGATTATCCGGACAACCGATTATCCGGACATCCGATTATCCGGACATCCGATTATCCGGACATCCGATTATCCGGACATCCGATTATCCGGACATCCGATTATCCGGACAACCGATTATCCGGACAACCGATTATCCGGACAACCGATTATCCGGACAACCGATTATCCGGACATCCGATTATCCGGACATCCGATTATCCGGACATCCGATTATCCGGACATCCGATTATCCGGACATCCGATTATCCGGACATCCGATTATCCGGACGACCGATTATCCGGACATCCGATTATCCGGACATCCGATTATCCGGACATCCGATTATCCGGACATCCGATTATCCGGACATCCGATTATCCGGACATCCGATTATCCGGACATCCGATTATCCGGACATCCGATTATCCGGACATCCGATTATCCGGACATCCGATTATCCGGACATCCGATTATCCGGACATCCGATTATCCGGACAACCGATTATCCGGACAACCGATTATCCGGACAACCGATTATCCGGACATCCGATTATCCGGACATCCGATTATCCGGACATCCGATTATCCGGACAACCGATTATCCGGACAACCGATTATCCGGACATCCGATTATCCGGACATCCGATTATCCGGACATCCGATTATCCGGACATCCGATTATCCGGACATCCGATTATCCGGACAACCGATTATCCGGACATCCGATTATCCGGACATCCGATTATCCGGACATCCGATTATCCGGACATCCGATTATCTGGACATCCGATTATCCGGACAACCGATTATCCGGACAACCGATTATCCGGACAACCGATTATCCGGACAACCGATTATCCGGACATCCGATTATCCGGACATCCGATTATCCGGACATCCGATTATCCGGACATCCGATTATCCGGACATCCGATTATCCGGACATCCGATTATCCGGACATCCGATTATCCGGACATCCGATTATCCGGACATCCGATTATCCGGACATCCGATTATCCGGACATCCGATTATCCGGACATCCGATTATCCGGACATCCGATTATCCGGACATCCGATTATCCGGACATCCGATTATCCGGACATCGATTATCCGGACATCGGATTATCCGGACATCCGGATTATCCGGACATCCGATTATCCGGACATCCGATTATCCGGACATCCGATTATCCGGACATCCGATTATCCGGACATCCGATTATCCGGACATCCGATTATCCGGACATCCGATTATCCGGACATCCGATTATCCGGACATCCGATTATCCGGACAACCGATTATCCGGACAACCGATTATCCGGACATCCGATTATCCGGACATCCGATTATCCGGACATCCGATTATCCGGACATCCGATTATCCGGACAACCGATTATCCGGACAACCGATTATCCGGACATCCGATTATCCGGACATCCGATTATCCGGACATTCGATTATCCGGACATCCGATTATCCGGACATCCGATTATCCGGACATCCGATTATCCGGACAACCGATTATCCGGACAACCGATTATCCGGACAACCGATTATCCGGACAACCGATTATCCGGACATCCGATTATCTAGACATCCGATTATCCGGACAACCGATTATCCGGACAACCGATTATCCGGACAACCGATTATCCGGACAACCGATTATCCGGACAACCGATTATCCGGACATCCGATTATCCGGACATCCGATTATCCGGACACCCGATTATCCGGACACCCGATTATCCGGACATCCGATTATCCGGACATCCGATTATCCGGACATCCGATTATCCGGACATCCGATTATCCGGACATCCGATTATCCGGACATCCGATTATCCGGACTTCCGATTATCCGGACTTCCGATTATCCGGACTTCCGATTATCCGGACTTCCGATTATCCGGACTTTCGATTATCCGGACTTCGGATTATCCGGATTTCGGATTATCCGGACTTCGGATTATCCGGACTTCGGATTATCCGGACTTCGGATTATCCGGACTTCGGATTATCCGGACTTCGGATTATCCGGACTTCGGATTATCCGGACTTCGGATTGTCCGGACTTCGGATTGTCCGGACTTCGGATTATCCGGACTTCGGATTATTCCGGAATGTTATTTAAATTCAGAAGCTAAATTTGGTATCGATCAAATGGACCTTTTGTCGAATAACATTTTTCCAGTTATTCGGACTTCGATTGAATTATATGATTCTTGATTCTCTAGAAATTGTCTAGAATATACCTTATTTAGCAAAACAACGTTTGCCGGATCAGCTAGTATATATATATATATATATATATATATATATATATATATGCAATGTTCTTGCTATTAATTCTATCAGGATTCTTACGATACTATAAAAGTCCTACTATTTAATTTAGATTGTAGGATGTAATACGATGTTCTTGAATGATGTTCGTGTAATGTTCTTTACACTATTTTAAACTTTTAATAAAAATGCTAAACGTGAGATTTTTTTTAAAATAAAAGTATGAGGTGAAATAAATATCTGTAAAATTTTAATTTAATCTTATAAATTTCTTCCTTAATATTTTTCAAATAGCTTCGAGCCCTATTTGCTTGAAAAAGGGACTTATACCAAGTGCGGTACTATTTTGGAAGTTTATTTTATTTTTATAAATACTACTTGAAAAATGAGTTGTATTGAATTTGATTATAAGATCTGAGAGATAATGTCTGTTAATAAAAATATGTATGAAAATAAAAACGAGGGTGAAGAATTAAAAATTAAAAATATAGATTTAGATTGTGCATCATCATTATTAATTAGTCAACTGTGCGCATAGTTTCGAGACATCAAAATCGAGGTAAGATGTTATTTTTGAGATAAAATGCCACTTACAACTATTATTTTATACCGGAATAGCCTCAAAATAATTTTTGAAAAAATGCAATCTAAATAGCAAGTGGTCAAAGATTTAAATGCAAGACGTGCATATTCGTCAATACACAAAACACTGTCTTTTCTCCACGACGAGTATATTCGTCAATCACAATTAACTTGTTAATTATGTGTTTATATTCAATTGTACAATTACAGCTTCTTTCAGCCTACTATTTGCCACTTCTAAATTGTGGTCATAGTTCTACTATTTGGGCTCGGGTTCGATACCCACTTCGAGCAGCCTGTTGTCAGGCAGCAGTGACAACGATTTTCACTTGGTAATATAGATAGCAATATGTTTCCAAGTGAAAATAGCCCTTGCCCGGCATTGCTGCCCCAAAAACAGTCAGCCCTATTATATTTATTCTAATAACAAAATCATTAAATATGGATGGATTAACCATTGGATTACTATCTAAAAAATACGAAGTAAGGAGAAGTTTCAGCCCACCAGCTCATAGGACGTAAGGTTCAGATTGCTGTTAAAAAATTAAAAAAAAATAGTTCTACTATATTTTATATATTCCTACTTGCAGGTTACTTTTCTGTCCAAATTGTTTTTTCTTGGAAACTATATTTCGATCCTTTTTCTACTTGGTAAATGACTTTCCTGAATATTTTTGCGTCGGTGTTCTAAAACTAATCTACGGTTTTTGTTATTATTCTTTGGTATGCGTCACACTACAATATTTCTACAATAACTTCCCATGTTATGTTTATTATTTGCTTCACATCGTAGGTATACAAACATTGTTGCTTATAACAATGTCAAAATTTTCGATTCCGTTAAATGTAATGATGTGACAAATTGATTCAAGACTACAAATTATTTTTGTTACCGTAAAAATAGTATTAGGTATATTTCTACTCTCTCGATTTAATATTATTTCGTGTCCTACGTGCCAGTAGAAATATTGGTGGTGTTAGTTGTTAGCTAACTGGGAAATCTGCAGTTGGTATAAATCCTTTTAATTTAGAGCCTTTTAATCCTGACCATACATTAGTACTAATATGCAGCTTAATGTACCAGCAAGAGCTGTGTTTATTCTGCGTACTCTGCCATGTTCGCATTCGAGGGAACAGATTCATGGTGCAATTGATTATGCCAGGAAATAAATTCATTGGGTATAATTATTTACAAATCTTTATAATGATAATATTAATTTCATTAATTTTATTAATTTGATACTAATTTTACAATAAAACAATAATCAACAACAATCAGATCTTTGAGTGACTTGGTCGTTGTGATGATACTTCTTAACTGCTAATAATTATTTTTTCTATATTTGTATGATATATTTTTATTATATTTTTTTAAAAAGAATATATGTCAAGTTCATGCAGTAATGCCAAAATATGCTCAAGAAGCAATACAATAAACTAGGTAAAGCAACATTTTGTCTTAAGGCAAGTTGCATGAACTGATATTTAGAAACTTTTAAATTTTGTCAATTACTTTTTCGAAGTGTTTATTTTGAAAATAAGAAATTTTTGAAAACTTTGTTAAAAACGTGAAATTTTGGCTCACATACACACCGAAACAGTTATAGGGTTAAAATTTAGGAAAATATTTGTTTAGCAAAGCTACGAGCGAACTGAAAACCAAAAATAATGATAATCATATTAAATAAATTTTATGATCAATGAAATTTCATTTAGAATGGCACCAAGTATATGTTATTAATCTACACATGTAATTATTACTTAAATAACATTAAGAATTACTAATTACTAATTTTTGGTCTAAAACAATCAGAAATTTAATTATTAATTTTTTTTTCAGATTCCTCAATGATGCAGATATGGCTACAAGCAGAAACCTGCTTAAGTAGTAAGTGCTTTATAATTTTTTACATGTAATGCATGAAGATTATATCAATTTTTATATTATGCACTTAGGTCATTATCGAATTATTTATTGAAATTGACGGACCTAACATCAGATATTTATTTTTTTTCTAAATTTTAAAAATAGTCGCCATCCTCGCGTTACTTCTGAGATTTTATATCTTAGATACCTATATCGTGTAAATGTAATTTGTATATTCTATGATCTGAATTAATATATCAATCTTGTTAAACAAGTACGCACAGAATATACTTCGAGCATACATATCGCATGCAACATGAAAATACATGATTTATGATGAATCACCAAGCCCAGGGCTAATTCTTGGTAAATGCAAATAAATTGTTTTATATTTGTTTTTTTGAGAATCAAAAATTGCAAAATTCTTAGTTGACTTCTTAAAAAATAATCAGATTTTATATATCATTCAGTCTTTTAGTTATTTTTTATTTTATTTTCAATTAGTCGTATGTTTATCTACTCTGTTCACCTGAGATTTCCATATTGATAATTATTACCATTTCTTGTATAACAAACTCTTTTCTTGGATTCATCTCACTAATTAATTCTACCTACGCGCGATGATTATAAGGAATTCTTTAACAAAAACGAAATAATAAATATTAATTGCACTTAGCATAAGAAAATAGTTATTATAATTTAGTTATAGATTAATTGCTCTGAGCAGATTAATTATTTGAACCCGACACTTCTCAGAACTTACGTGGAGTAAAATCAATAATTTAAACAAATTGTTTTTGCTTCAGTTTTATTTTAGATATTTGTTATTTTATCGGGTGTTGGTTAATTAGTTGTACAAATTATGTAATTTATGGCATAGTAAAATAAAGTTCAAAAGGATTGCTTGGGTTCGAAATTTTAAATTGATGCTTGCAAAAGTTCAAACTCGAAATATGATTTCCGTGTGTTACAACCTCTTACACAAATTGAATTAAAATACCTTTTATACAAATAAAACTTAGGATAAATATTTTTTGTAATACAATTTTCTTTTATTTGAACGATTAGGCTCAGGTTCTTGGTGTTGTCTATAGATAAAATATAGATATTGGTTATATCTCAGCTAGTGCAAGAATTTTCAAACTGTCCCGAGATTTTTACTTAGAACCGTTTTCAATTTTTCATCTTTTTAAAATGCGTTAGTATGTACATATGAATTACATCTATAATATAATATTTACGTAGCAATTTTCCAACTATCCAGTGAATATACTCTGTAATTTTCTGCACTTCGAATTTTTCGAAAAAAAAACGAGGAAATATAACTAGGGTTATGCTATATTTTGAGTTATTTGCGTTAGGAATATTGAAATAAATGATAATTGTCCAGATAAAATATAGATATAGGTAATATTTATCAGCTAGTTCATGAATTTTCAAACTATTATGAGATTTTTACTTAGAACCGTTTTCAAATTTTAACGTTTTTGAAATGCCTATATATTCGAACTACATCTGTAATATTTTCGTAGCAATTTTCCAACAATCCAGTGAATATACTCTGTAATTTTCAGCACTTCGATTTTTTCAAAAAAAAAATCGAGGAAATATAACCAGGGTCGTCATGCTGTATTTTGAGTTGTTTATTTATTCATCTGCAGTTAGGAATATTGAAGTAAATGGCAATTGTCCATGTTTTTGGCTAAATGACTAATTGTCTATATTTTTTGCAAAATCACAACGCACCTACTTTTTGTTTGATGCTTCTGTGTGCTCGGTATGTCTGAGAAATTTATAAAAAAATGAACATTTTTTCGATATTATTAGAACATTCTCGTCTTCAGCTTTATTTAAACGCTTTTAATTTTGAATGATTCAACATAAAACTTTGCTGCCAAAAAATTATATAGTTAAAATAAAAAAATCTATGCGACAGTAAAGAAAATATAACTAGGGTCATGTTATGTTTTTAAATTAAAGGGCAATTGGCCATGTTTTTAGCAAAATCAAAATTCACGTACTTTTTGTTTGATGCTTGTATGTGCTCAGGATGTCGAGAAATTTTCAATTTCAATTTTTTTCGTTGATTTTGGAACATTTTTGCCATCAGTAATATTAACGATATAATTTTGATCATAACGTTTTTTAACTTTTAATTGATTTAACATAGAATTTTGCTGTCTTTGGATAAAATATAGCTGAAAATCAAAAAAATTTCCAACTGTGCAAAATTTTTTACTGTTTTTTAACATTTTAAAATTTGTATATCTCGAAAAATATTTGAACTACATCCGTAATATTCCGGTATCAGCTTTCTATCTTATTAGTAAACACTCTGTATAATTTTCAGCACTTCGAATTTTTCAAAAACCAATTTTTTGGCTAAATGACAATTCATATACTTTTTGTTTAAGCTTTTATGTGCTCGGTATGCCAAGAAGCTTTTTCTTCGATCATTTTTCCTCAGCTTATTTAAACGCTTTTATCTTTTGAATCATTTAACGTAAGACTTTGATGTTTGTGGATGAAATATGGTTAGGATATCAAAAATCTATTCGACAGTACAAAAAATTTCACATTCGCGAGATATCCAACTTCGATGCCAAAATATAGTTACTCGAATTATCTATCATCAGTGCAAGAAATTTTATTTACTTTTTCGCAAAGACTGTCTTCAATTTTTTTCATATATCTAGAAAAGTATTTGAACTACACCCGTAATATTTCTGTAGCATCTTTCTAACTACTAGTGAATATACTGTATAATTTTCAGCACCTCTAATTTCCCAGCTTTCTATCTTCCTAGTGAATCTTTTCCACGTTGTGCTACATCTTTATCCTCCCTTTACGAGCAGTAAGCAAAATAGAATCTATTGCAAGACGGTTATTCCCACACAATGCGTTCGCATCGCAATGAAACGCCTCGCCTGCGTACCTTGAGAGAAAAAATGATAATATTTCATCGGAACGATTATAAATTACTGATGCTTCTGACGTTTATCACAGATAGTTCAGAGGTTTAATGACAACTCATCATATTTATTACGCTATTATCGGCAGTTCAAAAGATGAAAATTATGCAATTCTATTTTGACTGAACATATGTTTGCTTGCATGCATATGCAGACGCATATGTTATGCACCGGGAAGAATATGATAACAAATTTGTTAAATGTGCTCTCCAAGTTTTGAGGGAATATTATTTTTATTAAAAAATAGTTATTGATTTGCGGATGGATGCCAGCCAATAACTATCATGATCAATATACATTTTTCAGTCATCTATACTCTAGTAGTATTTTTTTTATTTCTTTGCACGCAATGAACAACAATGTTGATGAATGATATGGAATCGGAATATAATTATTTGCTAATTTATGTGTACACGCTTGTGCTCTTGCACATACGTATTATAGAGATTTCATCGCTCATTTATGCATTTCCAATAATAATGACACTACAGGACAGTTTGTGATTTTCTAAGCGTCTTTACAATTTTATATGAGCACAAATACGCGGATGTTCTGCGATTTCAGTTGATGCGTTTTGTAAAGGAGCCGGTAAACACTAGATCAAGGTAGCAATTTAAAAAAAAAGTAAATAAATTTTAGGAAACCAAAAAAATCTAAAAAAAATTCTGTCGCCTTTTATTGAAATTCATCAAACTATAGTAAGTTAGTTTAGTTAAGAATACATAGGACTTTGAGGCTCCTGGTTCGAAACCCGCTCTTATCAGCTTGATGTCATGTAGTAGTGACATCGGTTTTCACTTTGAAATATAGATAACAATATGTTTTCAAGTGATCATAGTCCTTACCTTTCATTGCTGCAACAATAAAAAATATCAGTATCATAGAAATTATAATAATAAATGTGATAAGAGATAGGGCAACCGTTTGGATGGTCAACTATCAGAAAAGCTATGTCGTTTAACACGTCCACGAATGTGAATGCTATAGCATTTAATTTTATTGTGATGCAGAATGACGTAAATTCTCTAACACTCGAATATCAAAGTGAGTTATTTAATTTTTTGTAACCTTTCATTATTGCAATTATTATACCTGTCTAAGTAATGACTAACTGATTCTTTGGATAGTTTTAGCTTGGGCAAGCACATTGCGTAATATAGAAGCGTAATACTTGACGTGGATGCTATAGTATTTATCGTATACAACGATTAGAATCGTTAATCAATCAAATTTTGCATATAACAACTAATTTAAAAATATCTGATTTCATTTTTTTACCGACCTTTTAAGCTCTTATTGCTGCCAATACATAAAAAATCAAATTATCACTAGCCCTGTATAAAAATCAAATTATCACTAGCCCTGTATCTATTACCGTTGGCGTGTCTCTCTACAGATATGCAGTGTCCTGTCATTTCGATCTTTATCTTTTTGACCATTATTTTAATGACAATTCTATAATAATTATTACGTAAACTCGCACGTTTTTATATAGGAAACGTGCGCACTTTTGCGCAAAAGGATGAAAAGAATAAAGTGCGACGATATCATTTTAGCCACGCAATACAGCGTTTGCCATATCTTGATTTCTGCTAAATAAAAATGATAGTGTTTTTGTAAAAGAAATTCTGAATTTTATTATAGAGTTAATAGTTGTTTTTATAGATTATTGTAGATCAATATAAAGAAAAAATCCATAATAGCACGATAACGGCTAACGCATTTACCTCACTTTCAGTTCAAATGTTCCTTTTTTTCACATTGAAGCTCTTGCGCCTTTAACTAACATTTGAACTGATGGGAAAGCTCTGGTAAAAATTATGTCATTTTTAAGTTTTTATTTTTTTAAAAAAATTTAATGACAATATTATAAAGTATTTTACTATTTTACAATCCTGATTGAATGCGCCAACTTTTGGTGGTACTTGCCAACATACTTTAGTACATTTTTTTTAAATGAGGGGCCTCTCAAAGTCGACTAATTTCAAAAATTTTAAATTCATAGTATGACAAAAAGTATCAATTGCTGAAAACTTGGGGCAATTATGTTATTATTTTTTACTGTGTTAACCATAATAACCAAGAAATGGTCATTATTTTACCAAAACTCTGGGTTGCACCCAAAAGCTCATAATTTTCAAACATTGTTAGATCATTCATTTTCAAAAAATTTTCAAGACAATTTGGCTTGAGGTCTTGGACACCCTGTATATATAGATAGAGTAGTGTATGTGACATGTCTATTTTTTGTATGCCACAAATAAAAGGTAAATACGTGTTGAATTGCAAGTCTGGAGTATCTCTGATGTGATCTGCAAAGCTCTGATAAGATCGTATAGTTAAATAGCTCTAGTTGATGCTTAAATTGCGTGTTGGATGCATTTTCGTGTTCCGAACGTGCGCACTATATAATTGTAAATATATTTATAAATATATATAAAAAACATACCTATTCCCTTGCGTGAATTAAGGTCACAATGGCTTTTCTAAAAGTTGGTATCGCAATTTTGCATTCGCGTGTTTTCTGCATTCATTGGCAGCACTACTACCGATGTAGTTATACACCTGCATAATTAGGCAGCATAAATCATATTTAATTAAAGAAATTACACGGTATTAGCACTTTTGGTGACTTAATTTCATTTTGATTTGTGTAGAAATAGTTTTGCATAGGACATCATTTTTGGAATTAGAAAATAAACTTATTCCATTACATGCAGAAACACATTCAGCATTTATGAAAGAATTCATTTAGTATATATTAAATTTTATTTATTATAGAGTAGAATTTTTTTTTTGTGATTCATAAGGACATTTTTTACGAACGATTATAATATTGAATATAAGCAATTTCTTACATTTTTATTACTAATGTGTATGTGGATAAATTGTTCTAGTGATAAATAGTATGTTGATTTACCAGAATCAATAAATAGAACTGAACCTAATATGTTCATAAGAAATTCAACCTATTTCTCTTCCGATACCGTAATTCTATATCGATCCATTCTTATATGTAACAAATATCTGAATTTTTTGTTTACCTTGCACATTGAATGCATAACGGTTTTCACCACCGTCAATTATTAATACATTAACACATTATATAACATGGCATAGAGATTACTTTGCCTTTGGTTATTTTTTATTTTATGCCTTTTGCTTCGAGATGATTGGCAAAGAAAAGCCTAGAGGCATATGTGTGCATTCATAATGGCAAAATAGGCGAACTAAGTCGCTTTATAGTGCTTCTAGGCTCAAAGGCGAAGAGAAGGCGTATTGAGTGATCTATTGAGGCTTTTCAGCCAGGAATCCTTTTGAGAATCTTAGTTGCGTTTAGCTTTGCTTGACGAATATTGCTTTATTTAGAAATATTCATAGTGTACACAAAATACTTCTATTAAATAATGAAAAATACCAACACAGAATATTGCTCTCAACTCATCTTGCAGGATGCTTACTAACAAAGGTATACTATATTTAATTGTTTTTGTATCATGGTGACTTTTTAACAAGTCCTCCGCACGCATAAAAACATCAAACAACAATCTTTTACCAATCTTCTAAGAATCCCAGGTATCTTCTCATTTCAAAACAAGGCGTAGAAGTTTTTGCGTGAACTGCTCGTAAATTTGGCTTTTATGTTGTACCCAAAAATTTCAAAATAAACATAAAGTATAACAATGCATGCGAATAGAGGTTCGCATTTTTTAGCGACTTGGGATATTAGTATGAATGACATAGGCCGGTTGTCTTCTTCGTACACACACGCACGGTTCGAGTCGCGAATTCGCGAACACACATTCTGAATAAATAATCACTTCGTTTTGTGCGAAACGTGTATTGGTTCGGTCACGGAAACCTCAAATTGTATGGATGACTTTGATAAAATGAATAGATAATTGGGAAATGAATGATGGAAATCAATAGGTTCAATTTGCCATATGTATATATGGAAAAAAATGAGAGATACAGGTATCAAATTATCAAATTTGATGCATTGTGGCGACACAGGTAACGGAATTAGTTTGCAGTAGAAAAACAAAATGAGAGACCTGTATGACGTTTTCGAACGGGGAGTGATGTGGCAACACAATTTTTAAAATCAGCAGTAATAATGGATCTAGCAATTGTTCAGGTTATAAAACATTATTCACAATTTTTAAACGATATACGTATGCGATTTGGTAAAACTATCAGAGATACAGATTTTCACATTTCTAATAAGTTTATTTTTTATAAATACTTTTTTCAACAGTATCAACATTATTAAGGTAAAATGCCACCTGCACCGAGTTATATCATTTCTTATTATTTCTTTCATTTTATATTTATTTATTTATTTATTTATTAATTTTACAAGCCGTCGGTATAATATTTAATATTATAATAAGGCTTAAGTCAATATTTTATAGGTTTAATATAGTTTAATTAATTATTAGCTATTTTATTACTTAATTTATTTACTATAAACCTATTTATATTTACTTAATTATAATTTTTTTTTTCTCTCTTTAAATATAACTAGTTTGTTTGTTACAAGTGTTTTTAAAAATTTAATAAGTAATTTTAATAAGCTTTACAATACATACTTTTACAATATTAACAAATTTTAGGTTATTTTATGATATTTTAACAAATTTAAGTATCTTATATTATTGTAATTATTATTATTATTAATATTATCATTATCATTTTTATTGTTATTGTCAAATATTTTTACAATTTTTTTTATTTTTTATTTTACAAATTTTTAGGTATTTTGATGAAGGAAATATTTTGTTTCACAATTTTTAAGTGTTTTTAAATATAAGTTTTTGGTTAACTAATTATTAAGTATTTTAACAATAACAGTCAAAATAAAAAAATTAAAATTTTGTTTCACAATTTTAAAGTGTTTTGATGAATTATAAGTTTGTAGTTAACTAATTATTAAGTATTTTAACAATAACAGTCTTATGAAAATAATAATTAAGAAAAAAAAAAAAAAAAAAATGTTTCTCAAGTTTTTTTGTTTTTTAAATTGTAAGTGTTTAATTAACTAATTATTAAGAATTTTAACAATATAACAATAACAGTTATATAAAACAAAAAAAAAAAAAAAAAAAAAACAAACAAGAAAGAAATAATAATAATAATAATAGTAACTTAGAAGTATTTAGCTTAACGAACGAATTATGTTGTCACGGGCATAGTACACATAGACATGGCTGGTAAGTGACATCAGTTGGTTTGGGCCCGTAGATTCGTAGGGATTTTTGCCATCGTCGATCCATCGATCTTGCTGCTGCCTGTAATAGAGAAATTTCTTCGAGCGGGAAAAGTCGCGTTAATGATTAGTTGAGATTTTCGGGAAAGTAATTTGAAAAATCGAAATTTAAAAACTCCAGAGGGCTATAAAAAGTTAAATCCTTTAACGCATTACTTAGTACTTTATGAAATTTCTTGTTATCAAGGGTACGAACACGTAACGGCAGTTTATTCATAAATTGTATACCCATACCGCAGATAGTATTAAAGGAACTGTGTAGTTTATAGGTCCTACCTTTAATTATTTTATGTCTCGTATCGTGCTTGGTATTTGACATCGAAGACAAATTAAAAGAGTCTGGATTATTTTTTATGAAATTAAGTGTGACTAGAACAAATATACTCGGTACTGTTAAAATTTTTTGTTCATTGAAGATATTACGGCATGATGTCTTGGAGGATAGTGAAAAAATTATTCGAATTGCTCTCTTTTGAAGTTTAAAAACTTTAATTAGTTCATTAGAGAAACCCCAAAATTGGATACCGTAAGCAATGTGTGAATAGAAATTTGCGTAATAAATAGAAAGTAAACTGGATATTCCAATTTTTGATTTAAGGGTTCGCAGGATAAAGCATGTACGCGTTAATTTGAAGCATAAATGGTTGGAAACGTGTTCAGACCAGTTAAGATTCTTATTGATATAAACTCCAAGAAATTTAGATACTGAAGAGGAGTCAAATGAATAGTTATTAATTGTAAATGAGGAAATATCATTCGCTACGCGCGTTGCTGTACAGAAAGAAATAATTTGGGTTTTGTCGTTGTTTAAAAGAAGATTATTTATATTGAACCATTTCGAAACGGAATCCATGACACTGTTCAATTTCGTTATGAGGTCATCGTATGTTCTAGCTTTGATGGTTAGACAAGTGTCATCAGCGAACAAAATAAAGTCACAAAGATTTGAGCAATTAGGTAGGTCGTTATAATTATTTAATTATTATTATCCATTACATCGACATGATCAATGATCGTGTGTGTGACGCACTGTAAATTTTGGCAATGTTATATCTCCAAGGTCGATTTTTGGCAAACTCCTAAATAACCGAGACACGGTCGTGACTCTATTCTCTGCAGAGTGAGAAAATCTAATTTTAAGTCTCGCCGGATGTTGGGCAACATTGAATATAGACTTGATGTTATTGTCAATACTAAAATAATTTAAAGAATAGATAAATAAATCTATTTTACCTTATGTGGTTACTTATTTATGATCAGATACTTAAATTTTATTGTTATTATTAGAGGTTTTAATTGGTAAAATAAAATTGCTCTCACAAATTTCATATATGTTGCTTATGCATTATTCAATTAATAATATGTTAATTAGAAGCAAATAGAATTTTTTCTTAATAATATGCGCTTTTGTATTGAGCGACCAATTCCGAAGTCTATCAATTAAAAAATGTTTATACAAAATACTAGGGCTAGGAGACCAATTGAAATCGAACTGTATTGTGAAGATGTTTTTAGATAATGAAGTTTGTAGTTAGGTTTCTAGTTTCTAGTCGTTTTGTTTTCTTTTCTTTTGAAATTATTTGTAAATAATAATATAAGTATTTGTAACATGAATTACATACTAACAATTTACATCTTTCACCTTTACTATCGTTGAATATGAATTTGTTTCATAACAATTTTATGAAAAAAAGCTTGAATAAGTTTGCTTTTTACGTTGTTTAATAATTGATTATAATAATTGATTTTATCTTTAAATGGTTTGTCTCTCCTGGCAATACACGACAGAACGTTCTTAACCGTTTTTTAGCATTTTTTGTCATTTTTGTATTCACGCAAAAAATATTTTTTGGCCCACGTCCCACTCCAGCAGCTAAATATTTCGTGTGCGTTAACAAACAAACAAAGAAAATACTTTGGGCTGTCGAATCTAATATTTTTTACATTTCAAATATTATTAAAAAATAAAATGTAAATATTATCATATTTTTATAAGTTTATGAGAAGATACTACGATTATTGGTGCTGACAATGAAAGCCGTATTACAGTTTTTTATTCAATTGCTAAGGTAAATTGCAATTATTTAATAATTTTGTAGTTGTAATATTGGTTGTGAAAATTAGAAATGCTTCTTTCGTATTGAACTAGCCTTGTTCTATATTTATTTATTATTATTTATCTCTATTTGATTACGTATAAATAAATAAATAAACAATTTTGCATGTTATCACAAACGTTATCGCAAATCGCCCAATAATGCCAAATTAAAACAACTTTCATATTTTATATGAAAATTATAAATACTTTCATATTTATATTATTGATAAAATTTTTGTTTCATTTTATCGCTTCAGTTTAGCCAAAGCAAATAATATTATTGCTTTGTACTATTATTATACTTTGTGATAAACGGGCCGATTCTGACGTAAAATAGACCAATGTTATGATAAGGCTACGCTGCATTTTTCATATAAAATGGTACTAAAAACTGTAAAATGCTGTGTATTTGCTGTACGATCAGACGTTTTACACATTAAATGTGACTTGATAAGAAAAGATTCTTTTTCTCTTTGATTTGTGCGTTTTCAAGGTTAAATTTTTTATCTAAAGAGCCAGGCTGCACAGCAAGCACATAGCATTTTGTCAGTTTTTGGTACAATTTTATATGAAAAACGCAGCGTAGCATAGTCTTGACATAATGTCGAACTATTTTGCGACAGATTTGGCCCAAAAATCTAAAATATAACATATTATTTTTGAATACGAAAAATCAATGTTAGTTTTTTCTGCATTTGTGGATTAGGGTAGAGTTGCTTCAGTCGTACCTCCTCGGGAAATGGTTCAGTTAATATTTAGTTCAGTTCAAATAATAAAAAATCTGTTATTTGGTCATATCAATTGAATGAATGATTTCTTTCCCACTTCTGCAATTTTTCCAAAATCATCTTTTACAACTGTTTGTTCTGTTTGAGAATCCTTTTTCATCTGTAGCGGTATTATAGCGAATTATAGCAAATATACGTTGCTCGCATTCATCGTCTCTCTAGCCTTGGCATTATCTTATCTCGTAGCGATTCGGCGACGCTGAAGTTGAGATGTGTGTCATATCGTACATCTTTCAAGGGGTTGAGGGTAGTTTCGTACGGTGGTGAGTCGGCTATAATCAGCGATGTGTTTAGCCCGCGGCGTCGCGTCGCAGTCGGCCATTTTCGAACGCTCGCCGTCGAGCGATATCTTCGCTGTGAAAAGCGTCCCACTTATCCTGGCGCTCGCTTGACCTATATATACAGCCCCGTTGCGAGGGAGAGGGCTGCGCTTCCGAAACGGACACATTTCTTTCATACTAAGGTATAGGAATACGTCCATCGCACAACGCTTTTGTCATTCGTAATCATTTGTTAATATTGTATTCAGTTTTAGGCGTAATTTATTAAGAAGCTATGACCCTTTCTACTGTTTGTTATGAATTAAAAGTCAATTATTACTTTGAAAAATTTATTACATTACGCCAGGGATTCCCAAAGTCGTACACATATACTCCTAAGAGTCCATATTAGCATTCAGGGGGTTTATGGCCAACGAAAAAAAATTGGGTCCACAAAATTGAAATGACGGGGTCAACGGTGGTGAACCACAATACAACACTTTAATCTATTTACTATATTCATAACTAAAGATTAAATAGAAATATTGTTTCTTTTTTTTAATGAGTAAGTTGTAGCATAAGTAGGCATTTGATTTGTGGTCGCAATATGATTGACTCGCTTGTAATGACTCAATTTACTTACTATTGAAAAACAATATTCTGTGAGCTTTTCGAGACTGTCATAGTATTTCTACATATTAAAGATAAACGATTACATAGATGTAAAATAGTGATCTTCTAACAAAAAAAATGTATACTGGATATATTAGCCCGGAGATGTAAGATTAAACCTTACAAAATTGTTGCTAACGGTTTATGTTTATCATTTTAAATTAAATTTATAAGTGCTTAAAAGTAACATTTCACGTTAAATATTTATTGATTAACTATAACACAAAAATTTAAAAAAAAGATTTTGGTTAAATAAGGAGTCTATGGCAAAGACAAACTTATATATTTCGGCAACAGGATTAAATTTAAAATAATCTGGAAACCTATGCATTGAATGGTCACTGTTATTATCATAAAAGTATTGTATTATTATAATAATATTATAATATTATCAAAATATTATCAGTGACCTGGATAATTTCTAAAATATTTTGCCATTTTGATAAACTATAATACCAAAATTAAAAAAAAAAAGATTTTGGTTAAATAAGGGGTCCATGGCAAAGCCAAAGGAGTGCACTTTACTTATATATTTCGGCAACAGGTTAAAATTTAAAATAATCTGGAAACCTATGCATTAAACGGCCATTGTTATTATCATGAAAGTATTGTATTAGTATAATAATATTATAATACTATTAAAATATTATCAGTGACCTGCGATAATTTCTAAAATATTTTGCCATTTTCTAATTTAATAGCTTTTGTCGAGGGTATGACCAAACTAGATTCTTATACGTCTCATTGTGAATACTAAATTTGCAAAAACTTCATTATTTATTTCATTTAAAAGTAAATGTAATATGCGCTTATTAGTTAAATGAAAGTATTAAGTGAATTGAAACCAAAGCATAGGAATGATTTAAAATTAATTTCTAATTTTTAGAAATAATTTAATAGTACACAATTATGCGAGCGTCAAATACGTGTGTTTTAAAATTAAATCAATTCATTATCAATAAAATTTAATATTTCAATCAAAATAATATATATTATAATACAATATATATATTTTCTAATTGCTGATTTATAATCCGAATGTTCATTCAATTTTAAAATTATAATTACAATTAAAATGTTGAGAATCGCTCTATCCAGTGCTTATATGTATCAAAACTTTGAAAAGAAAGTTTTCACAACTCACGCAAACAGATAAATGGTGGTAGTAAACATACGTCTAGCGGTTGATAAATTATTGTAATAAAACAATAATACTGAGAATGGCTGAACTTTGGTTCATAAAAATATAATAAACTTTTAGAGAATATCCTTTGTATTAATAAACTTATTTATGTGGTCAGCGCGTATAGGTAGTAGAAGTAAACTCGAATTATATGGTCGAGTATATTTGGAAATGAAAATATTTAGCTATTTAGTATATATTTCTTATCATATATGCGAGCAAACCGATAATATTCTGAATTTATTATTGAAATATAAAATTATTTATCGCTTACACTTCATTCGGCACGCTTTAAAGAACTTATAAGACTCGTATGACCATCATAAAAATTTATATTTTTAAAACTATATACTTCAATCTATTTTCTACATTTTATACCCATATTAGTATATCAAAAATATTTAATAATATTGTCGGAATCAAGTGAATCAAGTGAGCTAGGAGTGAATTTGAGAGAAACAAATTGTAATGACATTTTGTTTCTCTCAAATTCACTTCTAGCTCACTTGACTCCTACAATATAAATGCTTATCATATTCTTGTGCAATTTTTTTAAGCAAGATTATATTATTGTATTGAAAAAAATATTTTATAAAATAGTGATTACTGACAAATAGCACTACGTTGCATATTATATAGACGTACTACTTATTTGAATTAGTTAGTTGTCTTCTAAAAATGTCATGCCCACTGATAGCCTAGAATTTTACATCGTATTCAATGATTCTTCAACAATATTCAATATATATATTCATAGTATTTATATATTTATATTATCAATATAATATCTTATTCTTTAGTATTACAAGTACAATTTCCAAGTATATCATTTTTTTTGTACTCAGTACCAAGATTCTTTCTCAGTACCTCTTGTATGCGAGTCAGTCATTTAACCAATTTCAATCGCCGGGCACATACTTTAGAAATAAATGATGAAACTGAACTTAGAAGTCGTACACACAATTTGACCGCGTAGGTTTTAAAACGGGAAAATTAAATGTACAGAGCAAATACTCGCCTTCTATAGATATAATTTTTATTATAGACGTGAAATGTAACTACAGTATTCAGGTTGATATTTGACATAGCTCTTTTCCTTTGAAAATGTCTCAACCATCCTGATCCTGCAGATATACTAAAGAATACTCATCCTCGCTCTGCAATTCGCAATAAATTTTAATCAGGCGAATCCTTGGATTTTAGAGCCGTTACTACCCCCGACCGCTATCAATACGTATCAGCCCTAACGCATACCCCGAAACATTTGAGAATCGTTCTGGACGCGCACACAGGATCGTCGGTAGGTATATAGCACGCACGCACATGCCTCCCTTAACCTTCGCCTGTGTGCGCAGATCGGGCTGCATGTGCAGACCGAATTCGCTTGTGTGGGTCCCACTGGCTACGAGGGTGGTTTTGTATAGGCGTTGCTAGCCGCTCGCCTACTAGGACCCTTTTTGAGGGTTGAAATTCGTCCAATGAGAGCAAAGATTCGAAGCGTGGTTATCCATCAAGCCTTACTCTGTCTCACCCCATGCAGTGTGACCGTTTCACAGATGGGCGGCGCTTTCGAGTGCGTTTTCGGAAAACGCGTGTGCTCGGGAAAATGGGAAATTCACACATATATGGGTACTGAGCTATTCGATAACGCATCGATGCCGCCTGATCTGATCTGTCTGTCCGCATTTGTATTTTGAGATTAATTCGTGCGCAAATGCGGACGAATACGTGGAGGTAGCGGTGCAGATGAGTATCTATAGTCCCGGTGACCAAACTATGGAATTATTTCTATTTTTATTTAATTTTAACTGTACTGTACGAATTCAGTAGTTAGCATGAATGAATTCTGCATGTTCCAGAAATATTTCATTATATGCATAAATTACGTTTTCTCTTTTTTAGATCTTTTTACTAGATCGGCATTATTCCTAATAGATACTTGCAGATTATATATATATTATATATATATATATATATATATTATATATATCCAATGAAAAAATAATTAAAGAAAGCCTATTTAGGAAGATAGCATATTTTCTAGCCTTGATTTTACTCATCTTCAATGCATACAAATAATCGAAACAAAATATAAATTCACATAGTGCGATAACAAAACCGTACCTTTACATTATTTACTTTATTTTTATTTTTTGTTTTTGTTTTTAACTGTTGATATATATTAGTTAGTGCTTCACATCTCTGTAATTATGAATAATTCCCCACAAAGTTCACATAATTTCAACAACATGTAACAAACTCTTCATGAATGATAATGAAAAGATTGAATGAAACATCACAAGACGTAATTTTCTCATTGGCATATAATTTAAGTTTGTTTGTCCTATGTAATGTGAGTAAAATATTTCCAGATAAATTTTCTTCTGTATATTTTATATATTTTTAGATGCTAGATTTGTGATTATAGTATGATAATGAAACTCGTAACAATTTTCATAATACTCTACTTTTATATATGTTTATAAATTAATTCTAATATTATATAGTAAAATTTGATGCTTACTTAAACGTACTATTGTTCA
>NW_020539724.1:6185685-6212340 GCF_003426905.1 Ctenocephalides felis | reverse complement strand
TTGAAGCTCTTGCGCCTTTAACTAACATTTGAACTGATGGGAAAGCTCTGTAAAAATTATGTCATTTTTAAGTTTTTATTTTTAAAAAAATTTAATGACAATATTATAAAGTATTTACTATTTTACAATCCTGATTGAATGCGCCAACTTTTGATGGTACTTGCCAACATACTTTAGTACATTTTTTTTAAATGAGGGGCCTCTCAAAGTCGACTAATTTCAAAAATTTTAAATTCATAGTATGACAAAAAGTATCAATTTTTGAAAACTTGGGGCAATTATGTTATTATTTCTTACTGTGTTAACCACAATAACCAAAAAATGGTCATGATTTTCCAAAGCTCTGGGTTGCACTCAAAAGCTCATAATTTTCAAACATTGTTAGATCATTCATTTTCAAAAAAATTTCAAGACAATTTGGCTTGATGAAGGTCTTGGACACCCTGTATATATAGATAGAGTAGTATATGTGACATGTCTATTTTTTGTATGCCACAAATAAAAGGTAAATACGTGTTGAATTGCAAGTCTGGAGTATCTCCGATGTGATCTGCAAAGCTCTGATAAGATCGTATAGTTAAATAGCTCTAGTTGATGCTTAAATTGCGTGTTGGATGCATTTTCGTGTTTCAAACGTGCGCACTATATAATTGTAAATATATTTATAAATATATATAAAAAACATACCTATTCCCTTGCGTGAATTAAGGTCACAATGGCTTTTCTAAAAGTTGGTATCGCAATTTTGCATTCGCGTGTTTTCTGCATTCATTGGCAGCACTACTACCGATGTAGTTATACACCTGCATAATTAGGCAGCATAAATCATATTTAATTAAAGAAATTACACGGTATTAGCACTTTTGGTGACTTAATTTCATTTTGATTCATGTAGAAATAGTTTTTCGTAGGACATCATTTTTGGAATTAGAAAATATACTAATTTCATTACATGCAGAAACACATTCAGCATTTATAAAAGAAATAATTTAGTATATATTAAATTTTATTTATTATAAATAGAGTAGAATCCTTTTGGGATTCATAAGGACATTTTTTACGAACGATTATAATATTGAACATGAGCAATTTCTTACATTTTTATGAATAAGGTATATGTGGATAAATTGTTCAAGTGATAAATTGCATGTTGATCAACCAGAATCAATAAATAGAACTGAACCTAATATGTTAATAAGAAATTCAACCTATTTCTCTTACAATACCGTAATTCTATATCGATCCATTCTTATATGTAACAAATATCTGAATTTTTTGTTTACCTTGCACATTGAATGCATAACGGTTTTCACCACCGTCAATTATTAATACATTAACACATTATATAACATGGCATAGAGATTACTTTGCCTTTGGTTATTTTTTATGCCTTTTGCTTCAAGATGATTGGCAAAGAAAAGCCTAGAGGCATATGTGTGCATTCATAATGGCAAAATAGGCGAACTAAGTCGCTTTATAGTGCTTCTAGGCTCAAAGGCGAAGAGAAGGCGTATTGAGTGATCTATTGATGCTTTTCAGCCAGGAATCCTTTTGAGAATCTTAGTTGCGTTTAGCTTTGCTTGACGAATATTGCTTTATTTAGAAATATTCATAGTGTACACAAAATACTTCTATTAAATAATGAAAAATACCAACACAGAATATTGCTCTCAACTCATCTTGCAGGATGCTTACTAACAAAGGTATACTATATTTAATTGTTTTTGTATCATGGTGACTTTTTAACAAGTCCTCCGCACGCATAAAACATCAACAACAATCTTTACCAATCTTCTAAGAATCCCAGGTATCTTCTCATTTCAAAACAAGGCGTAGAAGTTTTTGCGTGAACTGCTCGTAAATTTGGCTTTTATGTTGTACCCAAAAATTTCAAAATAAACATAAAGTATAACAATGCATGCGAATAGAGGTTCGCATTTTTTAGCGACTTGGGATATTAGTATGAATGACATAGGCCGGTTGTCTTCTTCGTACACACACGCACGGTTCGAGTCGCGAATTCGCGAACACACATTCTGAATAAATAATCACTTCGTTTTGTGCGAAACGTGTATTGGTTCGGTCACGGAAACCTCAAATTGTATGGATGACTTTGATAAAATGAATAGATAATTGGGAAATGAATGATGGAAATCAATAGGTTCAATTTGCCATATGTATATATGGAAAAAAATGAGAGATACAGGTATCAAATTATCAAATTTGATGCATTGTGGCGACACAGGTAACGGAATTAGTTTGCAGTAGAAAAACAAAATGAGAGACCTGTATGACGTTTTCGAACGGGGAGTGATGTGGCAACACAATTTTTAAAATCAGCAGTAATAATGGATCTAGCAATTGTTCAGGTTATAAAACATTATTCACAATTTTTAAACGATATACGTATGCGATTTGGTAAAACTATCAGAGATACAGATTTTCACATTTCTAATAAGTTTATTTTTTATAAATACTTTTTTCAACAGTATCAACATTATTAAGGTAAAATGCCACCTGCACCGAGTTATATCATTTCTTATTATTTCTTTCATTTTATATTTATTTATTTATTTATTTATTAATTTTACAAGCCGTCGGTATAATATTTAATATTATAATAAGGCTTAAGTCAATATTTTATAGGTTTAATATAGTTTAATTAATTATTAGCTATTTTATTACTTAATTTATTTACTATAAACCTATTTATATTTACTTAATTATAATTTTTTTTTTTCTCTCTTTAAATATAACTAGTTTGTTTGTTACAAGTGTTTTTAAAAATTTAATAAGTAATTTTAATAAGCTTTACAATACATACTTTTACAATATTAACAAATTTTAGGTTATTTTATGATATTTTAACAAATTTAAGTATCTTATATTATTGTAATTATTATTATTATTAATATTATCATTATCATTTTTATTGTTATTGTCAAATATTTTTACAATTTTTTTTATTTTTTATTTTACAAATTTTTAGGTATTTTGATGAAGGAAATATTTTGTTTCACAATTTTTAAGTGTTTTTAAATATAAGTTTTGGTTAACTAATTATTAAGTATTTTAACAATAACAGTCAAAATAAAAAAATTAAAATTTTGTTTCACAATTTTAAAGTGTTTTGATGAATTATAAGTTTGTAGTTAACTAATTATTAAGTATTTTAACAATAACAGTCTTATGAAAATAATAATTAAGAAAAAAAAAAAAAAAAAAAATGTTTCTCAAGTTTTTTTGTTTTTTAAATTGTAAGTGTTTAATTAACTAATTATTAAGAATTTTAACAATATAACAATAACAGTTATATAAAACAAAAAAAAAAAAAAAAGAAAAAACAAACGAAGAAAGAAATAATAATAATAATAATAGTAACTTAGAAGTATTTAGCTTAACGAACGAATTATGTTGTCACGGGCATAGTACACATAGACATGGCTGGTAAGTGACATCAGTTGGTTTGGGCCCGTAGATTCGTAGGGATTTTTGCCATCGTCGATCCATCGATCTTGCTGCTGCCTGTAATAGAGAAATTTCTTCGAGCGGGAAAAGTCGCGTTAATGATTAGTTGAGATTTTCGGGAAAGTAATTTGAAAAATCGAAATTTAAAAACTCCAGAGGGCTATAAAAAGTTAAATCCTTTAACGCATTACTTAGTACTTTATGAAATTTCTTGTTATCAAGGGTACGAACACGTAACGGCAGTTTATTCATAAATTGTATACCCATACCGCAGATAGTATTAAAGGAACTGTGTAGTTTATAGGTCCTACCTTTAATTATTTTATGTCTCGTATCGTGCTTGGTATTTGACATCGAAGACAAATTAAAAGAGTCTGGATTATTTTTTATGAAATTAAGTGTGACTAGAACAAATATACTCGGTACTGTTAAAATTTTTTGTTCATTGAAGATATTACGGCATGATGTCTTGGAGGATAGTGAAAAAATTATTCGAATTGCTCTCTTTTGAAGTTTAAAAACTTTAATTAGTTCATTAGAGAAACCCCAAAATTGGATACCGTAAGCAATGTGTGAATAGAAATTTGCGTAATAAATAGAAAGTAAACTGGATATTCCAATTTTTGATTTAAGGGTTCGCAGGATAAAGCATGTACGCGTTAATTTGAAGCATAAATGGTTGGAAACGTGTTCAGACCAGTTAAGATTCTTATTGATATAAACTCCAAGAAATTTAGATACTGAAGAGGAGTCAAATGAATAGTTATTAATTGTAAATGAGGAAATATCATTCGCTACGCGCGTTGCTGTACAGAAAGAAATAATTTGGGTTTTGTCGTTGTTTAAAAGAAGATTATTTATATTGAACCATTTCGAAACGGAATCCATGACACTGTTCAATTTCGTTATGAGGTCATCGTATGTTCTAGCTTTGATGGTTAGACAAGTGTCATCAGCGAACAAAATAAAGTCACAAAGATTTGAGCAATTAGGTAGGTCGTTATAATTATTTAATTATTATTATCCATTACATCGACATGATCAATGATCGTGTGTGTGACGCACTGTAAATTTTGGCAATGTTATATCTCCAAGGTCGATTTTTGGCAAACTCCTAAATAACCGAGACACGGTCGTGACTCTATTCTCTGCAGAGTGAGAAAATCTAATTTTAAGTCTCGCCGGATGTTGGGCAACATTGAATATAGACTTGATGTTATTGTCAATACTAAAATAATTTAAAGAATAGATAAATAAATCTATTTTACCTTATGTGGTTACTTATTTATGATCAGATACTTAAATTTTATTGTTATTATTAGAGGTTTTAATTGGTAAAATAAAATTGCTCTCACAAATTTCATATATGTTGCTTATGCATTATTCAATTAATAATATGTTAATTAGAAGCAAATAGAATTTTTTCTTAATAATATGCGCTTTTGTATTGAGCGACCAATTCCGAAGTCTATCAATTAAAAAATGTTTATACAAAATACTAGGGCTAGGAGACCAATTGAAATCGAACTGTATTGTGAAGATGTTTTTAGATAATGAAGTTTGTAGTTAGGTTTCTAGTTTCTAGTCGTTTTGTTTTCTTTTCTTTTGAAATTATTTGTAAATAATAATATAAGTATTTGTAACATGAATTACATACTAACAATTTACATCTTTCACCTTTACTATCGTTGAATATGAATTTGTTTCATAACAATTTTATGAAAAAAAGCTTGAATAAGTTTGCTTTTTACGTTGTTTAATAATTGATTATAATAATTGATTTTATCTTTAAATGGTTTGTCTCTCCTGGCAATACACGACAGAACGTTCTTAACCGTTTTTTAGCATTTTTTGTCATTTTTGTATTCACGCAAAAAATATTTTTTGGCCCACGTCCCACTCCAGCAGCTAAATATTTCGTGTGCGTTAACAAACAAACAAAGAAAATACTTTGGGCTGTCGAATCTAATATTTTTTACATTTCAAATATTATTAAAAAAATAAAATGTAAATATTATCATATTTTTATAAGTTTATGAGAAGATACTACGATTATTGGTGCTGACGATGAAAGCCGTATTACAGTTTTTTATTCGATTGCTAAGGTAAATTGCAATTATTTAATAATTTTGTAGTTGTAATATTGGTTGTGAAAATTAGAAATGCTTCTTTCGTATTGAACTAGCCTTGTTCTATATTTATTTATTATTATTTATCTCTATTTGATTACGTATAAATAAATAAATAAACAATTTTGCATGTTATCACAAACGTTATCGCAAATCGCCCAATAATGCCAAATTAAAACAACTTTCATATTTTATATGAAAATTATAAATACTTTCATATTTATATTATTGATAAAATTTTTGTTTCATTTTATCGCTTCAGTTTAGCCAAAGCAAATAATATTATTGCTTTGTACTATTATTATACTTTGTGATAAACGGGCCGATTCTGACGTAAAATAGACCAATGTTATGATAAGGCTACGCTGCATTTTTCATATAAAATGGTACTAAAAACTGTAAAATGCTGTGTATTTGCTGTACGATCAGACGTTTTACACATTAAATGTGACTTGATAAGAAAAGATTCTTTTTCTCTTTGATTTGTGCGTTTTCAAGGTTAAATTTTTTATCTAAAGAGCCAGGCTGCACAGCAAGCACATAGCATTTTGTCAGTTTTTGGTACAATTTTATATGAAAAACGCAGCGTAGCATAGTCTTGACATAATGTCGAACTATTTTGCGACAGATTTGGCCCAAAAATCTAAAATATAACATATTATTTTTGAATACGAAAAATCAATGTTAGTTTTTTCTGCATTTGTGGATTAGGGTAGAGTTGCTTCAGTCGTACCTCCTCGGGAAATGGTTCAGTTAATATTTAGTTCAGTTCAAATAATAAAAAATCTGTTATTTGGTCATATCAATTGAATGAATGATTTCTTTCCCACTTCTGCAATTTTTCCAAAATCATCTTTTACAACTGTTTGTTCTGTTTGAGAATCCTTTTTCATCTGTAGCGGTATTATAGCGAATTATAGCAAATATACGTTGCTCGCATTCATCGTCTCTCTAGCCTTGGCATTATCTTATCTCGTAGCGATTCGGCGACGCTGAAGTTGAGATGTGTGTCATATCGTACATCTTTCAAGGGGTTGAGGGTAGTTTCGTACGGTGGTGAGTCGGCTATAATCAGCGATGTGTTTAGCCCGCGGCGTCGCGTCGCAGTCGGCCATTTTCGAACGCTCGCCGTCGAGCGATATCTTCGCTGTGAAAAGCGTCCCACTTATCCTGGCGCTCGCTTGACCTATATATACACCCCCGTTGCGAGGGAGAGGGTTGCGCTTCCGAAACGGACACATTTCTTTTATACTAAGGTATAGGAATACATCCATCGCACAATGGTTTTGTCATTCGTAATCATTTGTTAATATTGTATCCAGTTTTAGGCGTAATTTATTAAGAAGCTATGACCCTTTCTACTGTTTGTTATGAATTAAAAGTCAATTATTACTTTGAAAAATTTATTACATTACGCCAGGGATTCCCAAAGTCGTACACATATACTCCTAAGAGTCCATATTAGCATTCAGGGGGTTTATGGCCAACGAAAAAAAATTGGGTCCACAAAATTGAAATGACGGGGTCAACGGTGGTGAACCACAATACAACACTTTAATCTATTTACTATATTCATAACTAAAGATTAAATAGAAATATTGTTTCTTTTTTTTAATGAGTAAGTTGTAGCATAAGTAGGCATTTGATTTGTGGTCGCAATATGATTGACTCGCTTGTAATGACTCAATTTACTTACTATTGAAAAACAATATTCTGTGAGCTTTTCGAGACTGTCATAGTATTTCTACATATTAAAGATAAACGATTACATAGATGTAAAATAGTGATCTTCTAACAAAAAAAATGTATACTGGATATATTAGCCCGGAGATGTAAGATTAAACCTTACAAAATTGTTGCTAACGGTTTATGTTTATTATCATTTTAAATTAAATTTATAAGTGCTTAAAAGTAACATTTCACGTTAAATATTTATTGATTAACTATAACACAAAAATTTTAAAAAAAAGATTTTGGTTAAATAAGGAGTCTATGGCAAAGACAAACTTATATATTTCGGCAACAGGATTAAATTTAAAATAATCTGGAAACCTATGCATTGAATGGTCACTGTTATTATCATAAAAGTATTGTATTATTATAATAATATTATAATATTATCAAAATATTATCAGTGACCTGGATAATTTCTAAAATATTTTGCCATTTTGATAAACTATAATACCAAAATTAAAAAAAAAAAGATTTTGGTTAAATAAGGGGTCCATGGCAAAGCCAAAGGAGTGCACTTTACTTATATATTTCGGCAACAGGTTAAAATTTAAAATAATCTGGAAACCTATGCATTAAACGGCCATTGTTATTATCATGAAAGTATTGTATTAGTATAATAATATTATAATACTATTAAAATATTATCAGTGACCTGCGATAATTTCTAAAATATTTTGCCATTTTCTAATTTAATAGCTTTTGTCGAGGGTATGACCAAACTAGATTCTTATACGTCTCATTGTGAATACTAAATTTGCAAAAACTTCATTATTTATTTCATTTAAAAGTAAATGTAATATGCGCTTATTAGTTAAATGAAAGTATTAAGTGAATTGAAACCAAAGCATAGGAATGATTTAAAATTAATTTCTAATTTTTAGAAATAATTTAATAGTACACAATTATGCGAGCGTCAAATACGTGTGTTTTAAAATTAAATCAATTCATTATCAATAAAATTTAATATTTCAATCAAAATAATATATATTATAATACAATATATATATTTTCTAATTGCTGATTTATAATCCGAATGTTCATTCAATTTTAAAATTATAATTACAATTAAAATGTTGAGAATCGCTCTATCCAGTGCTTATATGTATCAAAACTTTGAAAAGAAAGTTTTCACAACTCACGCAAACAGATAAATGGTGGTAGTAAACATACGTCTAGCGGTTGATAAATTATTGTAATAAAACAATAATACTGAGAATGGCTGAACTTTGGTTCATAAAAATATAATAAACTTTTAGAGAATATCCTTTGTATTAATAAACTTATTTATGTGGTCAGCGCGTATAGGTAGTAGAAATAAACTCGTATTATATGGTCGAATATATTTAGAAATGAAAATGTTTAAGCAATTTAAGATATTATTTCTTTTATCATATATGCGAGCAAAACCGATAGTATTTCTGAATTTATTATTGAAATATAAAATTATTTATCGCTTACACTTCATTCGGCACGCTTTAAAGAACTTATAAGACTCGTATGACCATCATAAAAATTTATATTTTTTAAAACTATATACTTCAATCTATTTTCTACATTTTATACCCATATTAGTATATCAAAAATATTTAATAATATTGTCGGAATCAAGTGAATCAAGTGAGCTAGGAGTGAATTTGAGAGAAACAAATTGTAATGACATTTTGTTTCTCTCAAATTCACTTCACTTCACTTGACTCCTACAATATAAATGCTTATCATATTCTTGTGCAATTTTTTTAAGCAAGATTATATTATTGTATTGAAAAAAATATTTTATAAAATAGTGATTACTGACAAATAGCACTACGTTGCATATTATATAGACGTACTACTTATTTTGAATTAGTTAGTTGTCTTCTAAAAATGTCATGCCCACTGATAGCCTAGAATTTTACATCGTATTCAATGATTCTTCAACAATATTCAATATATATATTCAATAGTATTTATATATTTATATTATCAATATAATATCTTATTCTTTAGTATTACAAGTACAATTTCCAAGTATATCATTTTTTTTGTACTCAGTACCAAGATTCTTTCTCAGTACCTCTTGTATGCGAGTCAGTCATTTAACCAATTTCAATCGCCGGGCACATACTTTAGAAATAAATGATGAAACTGAACTTAGAAGTCGTACACACAATTTGACCGCGTAGGTTTTAAAACGGGAAAATTAAATGTACAGAGCAAATACTCGCCTTCTATAGATATAATTTTTATTATAGACGTGAAATGTAACTACAGTATTCAGGTTGATATTTGACATAGCTCTTTTCCTTTGAAAATGTCTCAACCATCCTGATCCTGCAGATATACTAAAGAATACTCATCCTCGCTCTGCAATTCGCAATAAATTTTAATCAGGCGAATCCTTGGATTTTAGAGCCGTTACTACCCCCGACCGCTATCAATACGTATCAGCCCTAACGCATACCCCGAAACATTTGAGAATCGTTCTGGACGCGCACACAGGATCGTCGGTAGGTATATAGCACGCACGCACATGCCTCCCTTAACCTTCGCCTGTGTGCGCAGATCGGGCTGCATGTGCAGACCGAATTCGCTTGTGTGGGTCCCACTGGCTACGAGGGTGGTTTTGTATAGGCGTTGCTAGCCGCTCGCCTACTAGGACCCTTTTTGAGGGTTGAAATTCGTCCAATGAGAGCAAAGATTCGAAGCGTGGTTATCCATCAAGCCTTACTCTGTCTCACCCCATGCAGTGTGACCGTTTCACAGATGGGCGGCGCTTTCGAGTGCGTTTTCGGAAAACGCGTGTGCTCGGGAAAATGGGAAATTCACACATATATGGGTACTGAGCTATTCGATAACGCATCGATGCCGCCTGATCTGATCTGTCTGTCCGCATTTGTATTTTGAGATTAATTCGTGCGCAAATGCGGACGAATACGTGGAGGTAGCGGTGCAGATGAGTATCTATAGTCCCGGTGACCAAACTATGGAATTAATTTTCTATTTTTATTTAATTTTAACTGTACTGTACGAATTCAGTAGTTAGCATGAATGAATTCTGCATGTTCCAGAAATATTTCATTATATGCATAAATTACGTTTTCTCTTTTTTAGATCTTTTTACTAGATCGGCATTATTCCTAATAGATACTTGCAGATTATATATATATATATATATATATATATATATATATATATATCCAATGAAAAAATAATTAAAGAAAGCCTATTTAGGAAGATAGCATATGTTTCTAGCCTTGATTTTACTCATCTTCAATGCATACAAATAATCGAAACAAAATATAAATTCAACATAGTGCGATAACAAAACCGTACCTTTACATTATTTACTTTATTTTTATTTTTTGTTTTTGTTTTTAACTGTTGATATATATTAGTTAGTGCTTCACATCTCTGTAAAGTATGAATAATTCCCCACAAAGTTCACATAATTTCAACAACATGTAAACAAACTCTTCATGAATGATAATGAAAAGATTGAATGAAACATCACAAGACGTAATTTTCTCATTGGCATAATAATTTAAGTTTGTTTGTCCTATGTAATGTGAGTAAAAATATTTCCAGATAAATTTTCTTCTGTATATTTATAATATTTTTAGATGCTAGATATTGTGATTATAGTATGATAAATGAAACTCGTAACAATTTCATAAATACTCTACTTTTATATATGTTTATAAATTAATTCTAATATTATATAGTAAAATTTGATGCTTACTTAAACGTACTATTGTTCAACATATATATTTATTTTTCAAAAATTGAGCTTATGAATTTAAACTGGAAAAGTATTCGCGTTTTTTTATTATTAGGAACTAAATAGTCAACTAATCGATAATTAGATTATATAAACTATTTGTAAATTTTTACGATTACGATACCTGAAAAAAAAATGTTTGTTTCGATATTAAAACTAGTAATTATGAGTTTATTTATCATATTGTAACTTACCAGTATTTCAATATTATATCATTCATCAGAATTCTTGAGAAACAGTTTCATGAATATTACAACTATATTAAAATTCATTCATTGAATATAGAAAATTATATATCAGAAAGTGATGGATCACTATCAGGTGCAAAAATTTTAAATTCGTGAAGGGATATCACTATCAAAACTATTTAGCCTACCTTTCTCGCATCCATCATATGTTTTGCTCTGAACTCGAAGCTGTATAGATAAATAGAATTATGTAAAATCTGAAGCACTTACGCTATATGTATAACTTTATGAAACTTTCAACAACAACACAACTTTCGCGAAACACGCACACATTCGAGCGAGCGCGGTACTTAACTTCGATAATTTCACCATTTCTCACCATACACATGTGCTAGTTTTAAAATATTTTACATAGATGTGCACATATATGTAAATATAGAGAACTTACGTTTTCTTTGAAGATTTAAGTACTGTTTACACTCAAGGAGATAATAGTCACTATGCTTTTTCGCATTATAAAATGTGTTTATGTTTTATATAAATAATAATGATCTCAATTATTTTGAAAAATATATCCTATTCCCCGGTGTCTATTATTTATTTTTTTTCATTCAGAATAATATTTTACGACAAACCTTGATAAAAACATACTATGGCAACCAAACCATTTTCTATAACTCCATATTTATTTCTTATTCCATTCTTATTGAGCTTTTTATGAACATGTTATAAATTATAACTATGCCACTTTGAGGCAAACTTTTATCTGTAACGTCGTCGTTAAGATCATACAACATCGCTGTTATATGAACTTGCATTTATGTTACTACTTCTAAATAAACTTTTCACATAAAATTATTCCTTTATGTGAATGAGAGTAATAAAGTTGGTCAAAAAATTGTGTTTCAATTCTTCCTTTAACTCGTATAATTATTTACGTTTACATGTATATATATATATATATATATATATATATACAAATATACATATATATATATACACATACACATATATATATATATATATATATATATATATATATATATATATATATATGTGTGTATGTATGTATATCATGCAATTCTTAGAGATCTAACTATGGTCAATCAGTTCTACTAATTTACCGCCCTGTTTGGAACAGAACTGATTAATCGGAGCTTTGCACATAAATGATCATGGTCTCGCACAGTTGAACCGAATGCAAATGATAGTACATGTATAGTTATATAGTTCACAGAAATTAGTTGAAATGTAATTGTAAATATGTGAAACATTTATTTCTAATGTTTTTGATAATTCCATTGCCAAATATTTTGTCTTTCCTGCTTTTTCCATATATAATCTGAGGGGCTATAAATAAAATTATTAAAAAGAAAAGGGTAGTTTTCCTATAACTTGGTGCAATATTTCTATACACATATAAACCAAATGTCGAAAAATTTCTTGTGAAGAAGACTTTAGAAAAACACAATAGTTCGAAGCCAGTTAACATCACGTACAAAAATATATTGTTAAGATTAATTCTATATTTGAGTTGTCAGTCTATTATCAGCAAATCTAAAACAGTTGTAGGTACTTTTTCTCTTAAACTCATAAAGTTACCTTTCGATTTTTGGAAAGTTTCAAGAAATTATTTCGAACTTCTTCATCGCAGATTTTTATAATCATTAAAATGTTATTAGGATAATATACAGTATAATTGAAGGTATTACTAAATTTCGATAAATAGACAGTTGTAAATACAGTAGTGAATAAAAAAAGTGAGACTAGGTTTTTTTTTTTTTAATTCTTTTTATTTATTTGTTTGACCCTATAAACTACTACATCATCTATATTCCAGTGTTTAGACTTCAATCAAATACAAAATTTGAGAATAAAACTCAATACATTTTAAAAATCAGTTGTTTCATATATGAAATGTGTACAGAGCTTTTTTGGAGTTAGCATGTATTATCAATTCTGTTTTCATTGTTCAATTCAATACACTTAATACTTCAGTAAAGTTTTTATAACTTCAGTAAGTTTTATTATATACATGATTTTTCTACTAATTGTATTTTACTTGCATTATCTTCTATGAGTTGAGCTTTTACATTTCTGATTTTGAAGTTTTTACATAATCTGATCTTTAGTAAAATTACTACTATGACTTCAAAACCGTACTTTTTATTGATACATGCAACTCAATGGAATACACTTTATTCCTGAACTATTCAAGAACATTATTGTGTTTCTTGCATAACCTGGTTAATCCAACTTATGATTTACTATTCAAATATTTAAAAATCATAAAATGTCTTTCGTTTAAAATCAAGTTGCAGTAAACCTATCCCAGACAGAGAGGAAGTCGACTTGGTATATTACATAACTTGAGCGACATTTAGCCGATATTTCTCCCATTGTCATTTTACGATTACTCACACTATATTATATTAAGTTTCACACATGCAAGTGGGATATTTGTTATATAAGATATATATATATATATATATATATATATATATATATATACATATATATATAGCTATATATACAGTTGAAGAATATATCCATGGGTGAATTACAATCGAGTCGCATTTTCTGTATTCACAATACTATGCATTTTCTAGCCATTTTCGCCAAAGTGTTCGTGTCTGGTTCTCGTCGTTTCTGTGTGGGAGAAGAAAATTAGTGGGTGAAGGCGGCGTAGGCTAGATCAATACTAGGTCTAGGAAAATGTGCTTACGTTATACACGAATTGTGTGCAAGTGTGCGCCTGGTGGACTGGTATGGTCTACGGTGCGTGCGTGTGCATTGTATGCCTCTCTACTTGCTTTTCTCTATCTAAGTTTGTGAGTGTGCGGAGGAAAGGATAACGCTTTCGGGATACTTAAACTTTCATGCAACGGACTTGCATCGGTTGCACTGCGGGAACGGATATGCAAACCCCGGCTTAGTGGTCCATGTGGATTTAATATTTTTGCTTCTCCACTTTTTTCCTACATTTTTTATGATAATCTTATTTGCGAAGTTTTATATATCATGTGTAAAGTATCAAGACTTTGTTTTTGCTAATTCAATTTTCTGCATATAAACCAGCTATTTCATTGCATTTATATTTTTTGTATTTTCTTTGGTCATTATCATTTTAGAAACATTTAGTGGTGAATGCACTTTGCATATATAGATTAAAACATAAGGCCCTTTATACAACCATCCATCCTGATAATAGAAAGAAAATTGTTTCTAAGTAGTAATGCAGTCATTTTTAATCACGCTCTTTTCAGTCATTGAATGTTTTGAACTTAATTTTAATTTAATATTTCTAGAGTTCATATAAAAGCTTAATAATTACTTCAAAAACAATTTTATTGAAAGTTATTCATACCTAACAAATTTTTTTTAATTTCGAAATTATTTAATTTTTTATCCTTTCAACAAATGATTCAAAAAATCTCGATTTCATAATAGTTGTTGATGAATTGAGTAATTTCAGTAGTCCAAACATTTTTCATGTATTTTGATAACTGATCAATTATCGTGTTTTTGTGATCTTTTTTTACTGAATTTTTCAATCAAGATTTTTCTGGACCTATGAAAAAGCTGAAGCATATCCGTTTCATCTTTCAAACATTTTGAAAAAATCGATTTTTGTTTTTATTTCGGTAGATTACACCTTTAAAAATAACATATTAAAATTTCAAATCGATATCTTAAATAGTTTAAAAGGGTAACTTTATTGTATATTAACATAATATTAATCAAATAGTGTAATCAAACTATTTTTATTCATTCTACTTGAAAATTCGTAAATAAGTTTTGATTTTGTTTTAGTTGATAGTTTAGTTATTCACGGTTGCAATTTTCTAGTTTTGATCATGCGTTCATTATCCAATAACTTGTATATATTATATACACTTGAGAAGTTGATGAAACCAGAATTTGATAACTTTTAGAAATCTGGCGTTTATCATTTTTATTCCCATGTAATCGCTAGAATGACCGCAATATCTCTAATGCATAAAGATCTATCTTTTACGAATGCATTACTAGTTAGCATTAGCGGTCGTCCTTTGTCCAGCGCAAAGCTTGAGAGCTTTTGAGAACATTGGCGTGCGATTTCGTCTCCTGTCATAGAACCCACACAAACGCCTTAGACGAGCCACGCGTCCGTGTACGTACACGCTACCAGGCGCCCGTGTGTTAGTTGCGTGGTCGTATATGGCAGCCCCAAACCTCGTAGCGTGTCCTTTATGCAGCGAATGCCTCTTTCTACGTTACACTGCCGTCACGGCTCGGCACTTGAGGGGTTGTACCACCCCTTGATGCTTTTGGCGTGGAGACGGAGGGCTTCACCGCCTGAGCTTTCGTCCTGGCTATACGAGCTTTGGACGGCTTGCTAGAGGTGAGAGATTTGGAGGAAACGTCGATGTTGATTGAGACCAACGCCAATTTGTATCGATATTGATTGATTCATTGATTGGTTGAATGATTTTAGATTAAATTTATTGACAATGTTTTATATTCAAATTGTTAGTATATTTGTCTTCAGCGATATACCATCTGCATAAGAATTTTTGTATGAGGAGGCAAATAATTGTAAATTGCTGTAAAACACTTGATGGGTTCATAATAAATAAAAACAAAAATAACTATGACGGCTAACGCATTTCGCTTAAGCTTAAATTTTTTTGTCTCGAACATTGCAACTAATTATGAGTAAGATGAATTAGTTTTTATTTTTTCACTCGATTTTTTTCTCGCTACCTAATAAATTAAAGAAATGATGTGAAAAGGTTCAAGATAATTACAAACTGAATAAAAGGGACGTTATTGAATTAAGGGGCACAACTCGATTTTCAATTTTTCCATATTTCGATAGGTTATATCTTTAAAAATAACGTACTAAAATTTTAAATTGATATCTTAAATAGTTTTTGAGTCCCAGCCATTTAAAGAGTACATATATAGTATATAGTATAACCATCATTTAATCTTTAAACGCGTTTTTCTCGAAACAGCCTTTTCCGAATTTGCTGCAGCGATTACTCAAAAACAAATGATCCGATCACTATCAATTTTTTTTACATGTTTTATATATAGTTCTCCGTAAAATGAACTATCGATTTTTTGATCGAATCAAAAATCGAATTTTGGCAGTCCAAAAACGACCAAAATTTTGGGTAAAATTCGACTTTTCTTTAAAAAACGCCGTCATTTTGTCAATGTTTGATTTTTTTTTCTTTATCGTAGTTCATTTTACAGACAATATTATCTAGTTTAACGAGAATTTTTTTTTAAATTTCATCCACGTAGAAGCCCGGAATCACTGCAGCAGTGAAGGGCCTTTTTTGTCGTGCCGTTGGAGATCGACGATAACTTATAAAATAATTAATTTTTTTCTTCAAAAATTTTTACTATGTATTCTTGAAACATGTATAAATATATTCCTAAGATTTTGAATTGATTGATGAAGTAGTTTTTTATATAAATTCCCAAAAATCACCTTTTTTAAGGCGATTACACTAGTTGTGACCCTTAAATTGAATTAAATAAATAAATAAATAAATTAAATTTCATGTTATAGCGGATTTTGCTTCATATTCATGAACTAAGGTAAAAGTAGGTACTTTTTGTACTTCTATAAACTTTCTTATCTAACATTTAAATTTTCTAAATCTAATAGAATAAATTGAAAACTCCATAAAGTTGTTTATTGATAAGTATTCTTTTTATTTAAAACAATAATATTGTGATCTCTTGAAATAGTAATTTTAAGAATTTAAGAGATTAACTGAAATTCAATTCATATAAAAAGCATACATTCTAATAAAATTTCCACCATTGACCACCCTAATATGTAAATTAACATATTTTACACCCAAGTTCAGAATTCTTGTTTAAAACGACACTTAAATATTTTTTTCTCATCCCCTATAATATCCAAATCGATATTCCTCGTCCGATATCGACATCGATGTTCGCTGAACAGGATCGAGTCGGCGGTCGCGGAATGGTATGGGCTATGCTTTTGTGGGCGATGCGAGTTATCCCACACTCGATACGATAGGTTGAGTTGCTGTGTAACTAGAGCTTTGGAGATCGGTTGAGCTATCCGGAAGACAGGGGAAGTAGGTTACGAAACCGACCGATGCTTTGGAGCTTTTGGAAGCTTTGAGTAACGGCCTGTGTGTGTGACGCATGGGCGAGGGGAATACGGCGGCGGGGGAGATATTGGGAGTTTTAGGACGCAGCTTTCGGGCGGTGGAGCTTTCGCAATGTGTCTACTGTACACGGATGGACTTTGAACATGAACTGAAGCGTAAGGGTTGCTCAGTTTATCGGCAACAGATTATGTTTGCTTTATGAACTATTATCATTAACTTTGAGCTTTGAATACTATCGGCAAAGGCTTGTGTGGCTGTGTTATGGTCTAACTGGAGCATGCAATATTATAAACTATTATGTTAAAGAAGTTATACGTCTTGGGGATTAGAATAGCCATCATCTTCATATGTGAGTAAACTTAAAATAAATTTTAAATGTGAATGAACTCAGATAACTTATTAGAAACTTTCACTATCAAATTTTTTATAGGATTTATTGATCCGACTTTAAGTAGTGTATTCTATTTATCAATTATTGCAAAGTGACTGAATTAGTGTAGGTTTAAATATATTTCTTGAAATCTGTCATGCTTTTTTATATATTTTCAAAGTTAAACTTTTTAATTATATGTGTACGTGAGGATTTTTTAAATTTAAATTATTTTTGGAGATAAAGCTATTTAATCATGGCCATACTCATCTGTTTCCTACTCCGCAAAACTTTAAGGGGCACCACTAGTGCAACCGGCTAAAAAAAAGATGATTTTTGGGAATTTATATTAAAAAAACTACTTTATCAATCATTTCAAAATTTTGGGAATATATTTATACATGTTTTAAAAATACATAGTAAAATTTTTGAAGAAAAAAATTAAATATTTTTTAAGTTATCATCGATCTCCAACGGCGCGACAAAAAAAAAGCCCCTTCACTGCTGCAGTGATTCCGGCCTTCTACGTGGATGAAATTTAAAAAAAAAATATCGTTAAACTAGATAATATTGCCTGTAAAATGAACTACGATAAAGAAAATCAAATCAAATTTCTTATTCCACATTTATTTATTTTTTCGTGCAATTTTGTGTTTTTGTGTTGTTTTTCAAAATTTATTTGTATGGTGAGTTTCTTTACATTTGTTTATTTTACGGTTGTTTTTCATATATACTTTTCATATACATTGTTTTACTTATTTTTGTCTGTTAATTATGTATTTTTTATATTGTTTTAAATTTGTAACCCTGAATTATTTAATTGTAGCACTGAAGATGGGTCAAATCAAGACCCGAAACGTATGTTCTTAAAATAAAAACATTTTTCATTAAATTTGTTTTTTAATTACTGGATGGATGCCCAAGAAACAATTTTATTATATATATATATATATATATATATATATATATATATATATATATAATATACGTGTATATACTCTTTAAATGGCTGTGATTTAAAAACTATTCAAGATATCGATTTAAAATTTTGGTATGTTATTTTTAAAGGTATAACCTATTGAAATATGGAAAAATTCTAAAATTTTTACTATTTTTTAAAAAATTGAGAACATTAAAAAATGTTCGATTTTTTTGTCAGGCATTCGCTATTTTTTTAAAAAAACATTTTTTAACTTGCCCATATTTCTTGGTACTGCTACATTGTTCTAAAACACTTTATATATATTAATTTTTCTTCAGATTATGTGAATGGTCACAGGTCTTCAGTTACGTGTATGGTCAGGTGCCATTTAATGAGTCCTACCTACCCTTCATCTTTTAGAATTAAAATTTTGTAACTATGTTATTTAAAGATTTTCACTTTCACAGTATTTAGTTCAATGTTAAATTGAAAAAAATTACTAGCAATATGATAGTCTATTTAAATAGTGTCTCATAAATGGTTCAAATTGATTGATTTTAATTGGGATGTTAGTTGAAAATTGTAAACGTTTATAAAATACAATTGTTCGTAATTCCGTATCAAAGTTTTTATATGATTTATTTTATAGAGTTTTCTTTATAGGCTTCTCTTCAGTATGAACTACGCTCAACACAATTTTAAAATTTTTACTATCTTTAAAAAAATTGAGAATATAAAAAAAGGTTATAATTTTTATTTCAAGCAGTCGCTATTTTGTGAAAAAATATTTTTTAACTTGACCATAGTTTTATAGTATTGCCACATTATTCTAGATTCACAATACATATATATGTATATTATTTCTCTAGATTATGGTCAGGTGTCATTTTTGAGACCTACCACTTCGTCACCTTTTAGCAATAAAACTTTGTGACTATTTCATTTAAAGATTTGTACCTTCACAGTATTTACTTGAATGTTACATTGAACAAAATTACTAGCAAGTCATATAAGATTTAAGTATATTCAAATAGTATCTCATAAATGGTTCAAAATGATTAAATCGAATTGGGATGTTGGTCCAAAATGATAAAAGTTTAAATTTTAAAAATGCTATTGTTAGCGCATCGTTCTATTTTTCATCGGTCCTTTTCCCCTTTTTCCCTTTTCCCCAGCCCTCGCTGAGACGCATCGAGTTTAGACGTAGCAGTTGCATGTTTGGTTCTACGCCGTGGGGGCCGCCCGGTGTGAGGCTTCGGTCGAACGCTACGGGCGAGTTTGAGTGCCGCACTAAAGGAGCGGGCGATATACGAGGAACGGTTCGCATTCTACGTCCTCTCGGTACGAATAGCCGACGGCGGTCTTTGTTACCGAGCCATGAATTTTAGGATCCCTTGTATGTCCGTAGTCCGTACATTTCGTACGATGTTTGCGATGCAGATCTATAGGTTGATGAGCGCAAATACTAGCGCACTGGAGCTTTTGCTTACATATGAGACTTCGTATCTATGCGAGAGAGCGCATTAACATATTAATAATGGACAAGTGTACGTTGTTTATGGAATCTAACATTACTTTTAGGAGCGCCTTTTTCTAGTACTTGCTCATCTCATTCGTCCTCAGAAACTATTTCAAACGACTCCTACACGACGTAGTCGAAGGTAAAATAGAGGCACGGATTGTGGAAGAAGAAGAATGCAGATGATTGATGACTTGCTCGAGAAGAGAAAATATAGAGAACTGAAAGCCTAAGCTTTGAAAAGAAAAATGCATAACAGTGAAAACATGTGATTAATGTTAATAAGATAATAAGAAGGGGAGGGAAAGGTAATAATTGATTTGTCGTGCCTCATACCATAAACCTGCATTCAGACAGACTACTTTTTATCATTCTTATATGTATGTATATTATTGTATATATAAAATAAGGGTACTACTTTTTAATAAGAAAGTGTCGTAATTATTTAAGTTAAATCTTTAACCAAATTGTTTGTGATTCTATACTTATTTTTTACTATTCTTAACTTACAATATACTTATCAAATTAAAACTTAAAATATTTTTATGTTTTTGTAATATCAGAACTAAAACTCATATCATTCATTCGGCTTTCTTTAATTATATATTTCAAACGTGCATGGCATTGTCGAATTAAATATGCTAAAACATAAAAAAACTCCAACCGCAATTAAATATTAATTTAAAGCTACGATCGTAAAGTTGCCTTTATTGATAAGTTTATTGCCAATAAAAGGAAACGTAGCCATTGTGTGCCAAGAAGCCGGAACGAACGACAAACTTTAGGTTCCCTCGTTACGAATGTTCCTCGTGCGCCATAGTATCAACCCTCTTAAGTCTTAAAGGGCCAGGCTTATCTCCCCTATGCGTTCGAGAATTCGACCTATATAACATTGGCCTCTATGGGGGATATAGGAAACTGTGTACATAACATAATATATATATGTTCTTCTTGCTGAGTACTCAACAGATCAACTGTTGTATATAGTAGACGGTCGCTTTGAGTAGCCGCCATTTTGTTGGGAGCTTAAGCCGTTTCGATCACAAAATGGCTGATGGGATCCCATATCACGACTGAAGTGCATGTATTTATCAATATGTAAATATTTGTACGTATATTCATTGACGAAATTTGATTTCTTGCTTTTAGATAATTGTGAGTCTAGCTTTTTCAAATAATCTCATATTTGAAACTTGCTTTCTCAACTTTTCAACTTTTGATGAAACTTGACAATATACTTTAGTGCATTTTCTTAAAGGAGGGCTTCTCAAAGTCGACAACTTTGAAAATTATAAATTCATACATTGATAAAAGTCATAATTCTTTGAAACTTGAGGAAATTATATCACTATTCTTGATTGTAGAAATATCATATACGATTACGGACCCAAAATTTATATAAACAAAAGTAATAAAAATTGACCACAATATCCAAAAATGGTCACAATTTCACCAAAGCTCTAGGTTTCACTTAAAAGCTCGTAATTTCCAAACAACGTGAGATATTTTTTTTCTCATTTTTTGGACATTTATAGTCAATACCCTCCCTTTTGGATTCACGTTGAGTTTTAGGGTACTCTGTATACAGTTCTGAAAATTTTTGGGAAATATATGAATATATATATAATATATGAATATTATATATATTTAGAGAAGACATTATTGGTTGGAGATATAAACTGGTGGATTAATCTCAGAAATAGTGCTAGAAAACATCACCAACATTTTGATAAATTTTTTGAATTTAGATAAATATTGGCACAAATTCAGTGCATGTCTTAGCTGTTTAATTTGTTAAATTTTTTCAAGTCCTTTGCCTTTAGTTCCAATTCAAACTTTTGAAATGCGTTACAATTATTCCTATTCTTTCCAAAAATTCTTTGCATAACTTTCAGTTCTGCGTGTGTAAACTGCATGGTTCTACGAGATAAGTTTTACTGAAGAGCAACTGATACTCATTTTCGTTTCAATGCCAAGGTCGCATTCACATTATTTGCCAACAAAGTTTGCAAACTACGAGATCTCTCCGCTCCTCTTAGTTCAAGCTCGTACTGTATGTTCTATACTATCGCCCGATGCACAGAAATGTATATAATATGTATTATAGAGAAATTCAACTTTAGATACGGTTTATGTGTGCAAGACTATAGGATCATTTATTTTCATTCAGCTGGTAAAATATGTAGGTTGGGTTTTAGGACCTCCATATTTTACAATCGATATTAGATCAAAAATATGGTTTTAATATTTGGAAGGCAGCATTGTTCGATTTCGAAATATAAAAAGTTTTATAATTTATCTATATAATAAAAAGGTATATAATTTAGGAATCAGTTACCAAAAATAGATATGATTTGAAAATCTTAATATCATATTTACCCTTCCTACTTCTAAATACCGTATATATGAAATTAATATAAAATATAATTTATAATGATTTCAAACTTATTTACTATCTATGAATGTAGGACAACATTCAACAATATGCAACATTTCGTTTGCAAACCGAAAAGTATTTAACAAATACTTAATCAATTTTAAGCAATTCAAATTTCTTACTACGCTTATTGGTTGTCTAAATCAAAATAATATTACCAATTTCTAGCCAAAAATCAAAATATGATTACAGTTAAAAATATTTTCTCAAGTGCGATATTTACAATGATTTTATTCGCCTTTAAATAATTATTGTGCAATAAATATTGCAGCACGTGTTGCTAGCCGAGTAAATATTATTCATTTATATAGAATTGTTTGATAATATTTTTATAAATTTATTGCTGCTGAATTTTATTTGTTCATTAACAACCGTGCTCGGTATAGATTTCAGAAGGTGACAGAGCCGAATTCACGCCAACACAAATATAATCATATATTTAATAATATTATTAGAAATATAAATGATTATTATATATATATATATATATATATATATATATATATATATTATATATATATATAGAATTTTATGATATGAGTGGAACGAATATTAATTGTTTAATATGAACAAAACAGCACTCAGATTTGTTTATCACAACTTTATTTTATGATTACAGACGTTTCGAGACCATGGTGTGTCTCATCTTCAGTGTAATTTCAAAAACAGTTACTTATATACTACACTTTCTTTAATAATTTATTTAATTTTTCATTTAATTTTTGATATACAAAATTTGTGTTTTTTGTATATCAAAAATTAAATGAAATTTAAATAAATTATTAAAGAATGTGTAGTATATAAGTAACTGTTTTTGAAATTACACTGAAGATGAGACACACCATGGTCTCGAAACGTCTGTAATCATAAAATAAAGTTGTGTTAAACAAATCTGAGTGCTGTTTTGTTCATATTAAACAATTAATATATATATATATATATATATATATATATAATATAGCTATATATAATTCTCGTGTCATGACGCCATTGGCAATATTGCTCCTAAACGGTTTGACCGATTTTTATGAAATTGTATCATCACATTTAGTATGGCTCAGAATAGGCTAAAATTTATTTTTCATAGCGCTAAGTAGTAATGGTAGCTGTCCTTAAAATTTTTTTTTTTTTTTTGTAATTTATAGTTATAATTACCCACAGAACCCTATATTTCCACCCTTCCCTCAAATCTCTATTCCGTGATTTTAATGATCGAATTATTTTTCACTCCACTTTCAGTCAGTGAATTTTCACTGAATTTTAAATCAGATTTTCTTGAGCTTACGGAAAGTCTGAGCTTTTACTTCAGAAAATAAATTATTTTTATCAGGAGATGTCTATCTCTAACTTTTTTTTTTAATTTTGTGACTAATTTTCTTCATTCAATTTTTCATTCGAAATTGTAAAATACACACAACTCTAATTTTTTACCTTCCCAACACAAATCATAGAGATTCATAATAACAATTATTTTAGTTGTCCAATAATTTTTTATTTATTTTCGAAAACTGATCAAACGTTGCAAAGATTCAATATTAAAATGTGAAGATACAACAGAGAGGGAACTAGGTTATAAAATAATATAATTATAAAATATAAAGTTTTCATGAAATGTTTTATAGGGATGAAAATTGAAACAAAATGTAACAGAGGTCATTGTGAATTTGTAATTTTTAATTTGAAACGATGCAGACTTGATAATTTCCAATATTTAAACTACAATTTTTTAAATGAATTTTAAAGAAAATTGAGTTGTTTTTCTCGTTGTATTGTGGTATAGTTTTAACAATCCAAAATCCGATTATCCAGTGCGATCATCCTAAAGCTCACCTCCATCTCGGCCGAATCACATCGCAATTGCATGAAATTAATTGCACGTCATGAAATTCCAAAAGTGTTCACATATCAATGTTTGTGTTTTGCTCGGAACCAACACAAACAGCTCGCCGTCCGTCCGTCTTCGCAGAGGCAGGCACTACGCCGCCAGTTGACTTTGGCTGCACGCGGAACATCGCGGCCGGTCAGGTAATGTAAACCGCGTCCAATCACAGGTAACTACCATTTCGATGGGAAGGCATCAACATTAAGTCTGCCGTGTGCAGGTAGAAAACAGACACACACCTCCTTTTGTGTGTAACGCGATATTATGCATTTAATGTACGTCGTATGGTGAGAGCCGGCTAAGCGACACGCACGTATAGTTTCGTTCGTTCGAGTGCATGTGTGTCGTCGACGACGAACCACTTCTATGTAGTTACTTTTTCCAAACAAGTAAGTGGGATAGATATGATGATTTTAAAACATTATGAAAAGTTGTTTATTTATTTATCAAGTTGCAACAAGTTATAGCGGATATTTGTTGAAAGACCTTAGCATGGGCTGTGACAAAGATTAGAAAAGTTGTGTAAGCGTTCGATGCATTATGCATTTCCTCAATTCATAACATTTTGATGTGAAACATTATGACTTTTAAAGAAAATTATGATCATCTCAGTCTTTACAAGTTACTTGATACTTATCTTTCGTATTTGATAAATATTTACATATATCTACATACCATTCAATATACTAATTTATCAAATTCATAATTACTAACAAATGTCAAGAAAAGTATATAGTTATAACGTAGATGTGTTCTAGGGTATAACATATTCTTAACAATAATCGTCTGAAATTATTAAGATAAAAAAATATTAGAAATAGTTGAAACACTAAGTATGTGTCATTATACAGTTCAAACAATAATAAATGCAAGAAAATCTGTTAATAATGCTAACAAAATAAAATAAAAAATATTGAATAACATTTTGATGTGAAACATATGACTTTTTATAGAAAATTATTATCATGTATAGAATGTACATCTCAGTCTTCTACAAGTTACTTGATACTTATCTTTTGTATTTGATAAATATTTACATAAATCTATATAACATTCGATATTCTAATTCATCAAATTCATAATTACTAAAAAATGACCAAAAAATATATAGTTATAACGTAGGATGTGTTTTATTGTATAACATATTCTTAATAAATTAAATCTAATCAAAAAATTATAAGAAATAGTTGAAACATTAAGTATGTATCGTTATACAGTAGTTCAAACGATAATAAATACAAGAAAATACGTTAATAATGTTGATAAAAATAAAATAAAAAAATTTGTAATAAAACTGCAACTTACCTTATATCACTTCACAATGATAATTTAAGCTTTTCCATAGGTTCATGAAAATCCTACTCGAAATTCGGTGAAAAACATATATTGACTGAAAGGGGTAAAGAAAACAAGTACAAATGAGAGGTACAAAAGAGATAAAAAAATTGCGATTACTAAAATGAATATTACGCAATAGGGGTTTGTCGTAGGAAGGTGAAAATTTAGGGCTGTATATGTTTTTCAATTATAAATTGTAAAAATAATGAAATAAAAGAAATTGGTCGAAAAATTGAAGAAAAATCTTACGGATGGGCAACCCTCACCAGTACCATTTAGGCGTATAAAAAATAGATATCGTCCAATTCCCAATCATACTGAACGTGAAATTTCGTAAAAATCGATCAAGCCGTTTCTTTGGAATATTGCCACTGACATCGTGACGTGAGAATGTGCATATAATATATTGTCTTATCAACACATAATATTTCCTATTTTTGGAGTATATAAATGAAAATGTTATTATCTTTAATGTTCTATTTAAATAAGTACCTAAATTTCAGCCATTCTTTGCATTTTGAAAACAATTCATTATAATGTCATAAATATTGAAAAATATATGTTAAAATTATTTTCTGTAATTTTGTGAAAATCATGATTCACTTTGATGATGAATCATGATTTGAAAACAATTCATTATGATGTAAAAAATATTAAAAAAATTAAAGTGAAATTTATTTTCTGTAATTTTGTGAAAATCGTGATTCACTTATCATAGTTTACTTTTTCTCTATCCAATTCGATAATAGTTTATTAGATTGTTGA
>NW_020539724.1:6139171-6184685 GCF_003426905.1 Ctenocephalides felis | reverse complement strand
GCTCAAAGGCGAAGAGAAGGCGTATTGAGTGATCTATTGAGCTTTTCAGACAGGAATCCTTTTGAGAATCTTAGTTGCGTTTAGCTTTGCTTGACGAATTCTGCTTTATTTAGAAATATTCATAGTGTACACGAAATACTTCTATTAAATAATGAAAAATACCAACATAGAGTATTGCTCTCAACTCATCTTGCAGGATGCTTGCTAACAAAGGTATACCATATTTAATTGTTTTTGTATCATGGTGAGTTTTTATTAAATCCTCCTCACGCATAAAAGCATCAAACAACAATCCTTTACCAATCTTCTAAGAATCCCAGGTATCTTCTCATTTCAAAACAAGGCGTAGAAGTTTTTGCGTGAACTGCTCGTAAATTTGGCTTTTATGTTGTACCCAAAAATTTCAAAATAAACATAAAATATAACAATGCATGCGAATAGAGGTTCGCATTTTTTAGCGACTTGGGATATTAGTATGAATGACATAGGCCGGTTGTCTTCTTCGTACACACACGCACGGTTCGAGTCGCGAATTCGCGAACACACATTCTGAATAAATAATCACTTCGTTTTGTGCGAAACGTGTATTGGTTCGGTCACGGAAACCTCAATTGTATGGATGACTTTGATAAAATGAATAGATAATTGGGAATGAATGATGGAAATCAATAGGTTCAATTTGCCATATGTATATATGGAAAAAAATGAGAGATACAGGTATCAAATTATCAAATTTGATGCATTGTGGCGACACAGGTAACGGAATTAGTTTGCAGTAGAAAAACAAAATGAGAGACCTGTATGACGTTTTCGAACGGGGAGTGATGTGGCAACACAATTTTTAAAATCAGCAGTAATAATGGATCTAGCAATTGTTCAGGTTATAAAACATTATTCACAATTTTTAAACGATATACGTATGCGATTTGGTAAAACTATCAGAGATACAGATTTTCACATTTCTAATAAGTTTATTTTTTATAAATACTTTTTTCAACAGTATCAACATTATTAAGGTAAAATGCCACCTGCACCGAGTTATATCATTTCTTATTATTTCTTTCATTTTATATTTATTTATTTATTTATTTATTAATTTTACAAGCCGTCGGTATAATATTAATATTATAATAAGGCTTAAGTCAATATTTTATAGGTTTAATATAGTTTAATTAATTATTAGCTATTTTATTACTTAATTTATTTACTATAAACCTATTTATATTTACTTAATTATAATTTTTTTTTTTTTTCTCTCTTTAAATATAACTAGTTTGTTTGTTACAAGTGTTTTTAAAAATTTAATAAGTAATTTTAATAAGCTTTACAATACATACTTTTACAATATTAACAAATTTTAGGTTATTTTATGATATTTTAACAAATTTAAGTATCTTATATTATTGTAATTATTATTATTATTAATATTATCATTATCATTTTTATTGTTATTGTCAAATATTTTTACAATTTTTTTTTATTTTTTATTTTACAAATTTTTAGGTATTTTGATGAAGGAAATATTTTGTTTCACAATTTTTAAGTGTTTTTAAATATAAGTTTTTGGTTAACTAATTATTAAGTATTTTAACAATAACAGTCAAAATAAAAAAATTAAAATTTTGTTTCACAATTTTAAAGTGTTTTGATGAATTATAAGTTTGTAGTTAACTAATTATTAAGTATTTTAACAATAACAGTCTTATGAAAATAATAATTAAGAAAAAAAAAAAAAAAAATGTTTCTCTCAAGTTTTTTTGTTTTTAAATTGTAAGTGTTTAATTAACTAATTATTAAGAATTTTAACAATATAACAATAACAGTTATATAAAACAAAAAAAAAAAAAAGAAAAAACAAACAAAGAAAGAAATAATAATAATAATAATAGTAACTTAGAAGTATTTAGCTTAACGAACGAATTATGTTGTCACGGGCATAGTACACATAGACATGGCTGGTAAGTGACATCAGTTGGTTTGGGCCCGTAGATTCGTAGGGATTTTTGCCATCGTCGATCCATCGATCTTGCTGCTGCCTGTAATAGAGAAATTTCTTCGAGCGGGAAAAGTCGCGTTAATGATTAGTTGAGATTTTCGGGAAAGTAATTTGAAAAATCGAAATTTAAAAACTCCAGAGGGCTATAAAAGTTAAATCCTTTAACGCATTACTTAGTACTTTATGAAATTTCTTGTTATCAAGGGTACGAACACGTAACGGCAGTTTATTCATAAATTGTATACCCATACCGCAGATAGTATTAAAGGAACTGTGTAGTTTATAGGTCCTACCTTTAATTATTTTATGTCTCGTATCGTGCTTGGTATTTGACATCGAAGACAAATTAAAAGAGTCTGGATTATTTTTTATGAAATTAAGTGTGACTAGAACAAATATACTCGGTACTGTTAAATTTTTTGTTCATTGAAGATATTACGGCATGATGTCTTGGAGGATAGTGAAAAAATTATTCGAATTGCTCTCTTTTGAAGTTTAAAAACTTTAATTAGTTCATTAGAGAAACCCCAAAATTGGATACCGTAAGCAATGTGTGAATAGAAATTTGCGTAATAAATAGAAAGTAAACTGGATATTCCAATTTTTGATTTAAGGGTTCGCAGGATAAAGCATGTACGCGTTAATTTGAAGCATAAATGGTTGGAAACGTGTTCAGACCAGTTAAGATTCTTATTGATATAAACTCCAAGAAATTTAGATACTGAAGAGGAGTCAAATGAATAGTTATTAATTGTAAATGAGGAAATATCATTCGCTACGCGCGTTGCTGTACAGAAAGAAATAATTTGGGTTTTGTCGTTGTTTAAAAGAAGATTATTTATATTGAACCATTTCGAAACGGAATCCATGACACTGTTCAATTTCGTTATGAGGTCATCGTATGTTCTAGCTTTGATGGTTAGACAAGTGTCATCAGCGAACAAAATAAAGTCACAAAGATTTGAGCAATTAGGTAGGTCGTTATAATTATTTAATTATTATTATCCATTACATCGACATGATCAATGATCGTGTGTGTGACGCACTGTAAATTTTGGCAATGTTATATCTCCAAGGTCGATTTTTGGCAAACTCCTAAATAACCGAGACACGGTCGTGACTCTATTCTCTGCAGAGTGAGAAAATCTAATTTTAAGTCTCGCCGGATGTTGGGCAACATTGAATATAGACTTGATGTTATTGTCAATACTAAAATAATTTAAAGAATAGATAAATAAATCTATTTTACCTTATGTGGTTACTTATTTATGATCAGATACTTAAATATTGTTATTATTAGAGGTTTTAATTGGTAAAATAAAATTGCTCTCACAAATTTCATATATGTTGCTTATGCATTATTCAATTAATAATATGTTAATTAGAAGCAAATAGAATTTTTTCTTAATAATATGCGCTTTTGTATTGAGCGACCAATTCCGAAGTCTATCAATTAAAAAATGTTTATACAAAATACTAGGGCTAGGACCAATTGAAATCGAACTGTATTGTGAAGATGTTTTTAGATAATGAAGTTTGTAGTTAGGTTTCTAGTTTCTAGTCGTTTTGTTTTCTTTTCTTTTGAAATTATTTGTAAATAATAATATAAGTATTTGTAACATGAATTACATACTAACAATTTACATCTTTCACCTTTACTATCGTTGAATATGAATTTGTTTCATAACAATTTTATGAAAAAAAGCTTGAATAAGTTTGCTTTTTACGTTGTTTAATAATTGATTATAATAATTGATTTTATCTTTAAATGGTTTGTCTCTCCTGGCAATACACGACAGAACGTTCTTAACCGTTTTTTAGCATTTTTTGTCATTTTTGTATTCACGCAAAAAATATTTTTTGGCCCACGTCCCACTCCAGCAGCTAAATATTTCGTGTGCGTTAACAAACAAACAAAGAAAATACTTTGGGCTGTCGAATCTAATATTTTTTACATTTCAAATATTATTAAAAAAATAAAATGTAAATACTATATTCATATTTTTGAAAATTTCTGAAAAGATACTACGTTTAATGGTGCTGACGATAAAAGCCGTATTGCAGTTTTTTTTGAATTGCTGGTTAAATTGCAATTATTTAATAATTTGCATATCAGTAATATTGGTTGTGAAAATTAGAAATGCTTGTTTTGTATTGAACTAGCCTTGTTCTATATTTACTATTTATTATTATTTATCTCTATTTGATTACGTATAAATAAATAAATAAACAATTTTGCATGTTATCACAAACGTTATCGCAAATCGCCGAATAATGCCAAATTAAAACAACTTTCATATTTTATATGAAAATTATAAATACTTTCATATTTATATTATTGATAAAATTTTTGTTTAATTTTATCGCTTCAGTTTGGCCAAAGCAAATAATATTATTGCTTTGTACTATTATTATACTTTGTGATAAACGGGCCAATTCTGACGTAAAATAGACCAATGATAAGGCTACGCTGCATTTTTCATATAAAATGGTACTAAATAGTGTAAAATGTATGGTAAAGACACGCTGAATTTTTCATATAAAATGGTACTAAATAGTTTAAAATGTATGGTAAGGACACGCTGCATTTTTCATATAAAATGGTACTAAAAACTGTAAAATGCTGTGTATTGCTGTACGATCAGGTGTTTTACACATAAAATGTAACTTGATAAAATAATACGATTTTTTTTTTATTTTTGTGCGTTTTCTAGGTTAGGTTTTTAATTGAAGAGCCGGACTGCACAGCAACCACATAGCATTTTGTCAGTTTTTAGTACAATTTTATATGAAAAACACAACGTAGCAGTTTTGCCATAACATTGGTCTATTTTACGGCAGTTTTCGACCAAAAGTCTGAAATATGGCATATTATTTTTCAAAACGAAATCTCAATGTTAGTTTTTTCTGCATTTGTGGATTAGGGTAGAGTTGCCTCAGTCGTACCTCCTCGGGAAATAATTCAGTTAATGTTTAGTTTAATTCAATTAATAAAAAATCTGTTATTTGGTCAAATCAATTGAATGAATGATTTCTTTTCCACTTCTGCAATTTTTCAAAAATCATTTTCTACAACTGTTTGTTTAGTTTGAGAATCCTTTCTCATCTGTAGCGGTATTATAGCGAATTATAACAAATATACGTTGCTCGCATTCATCGTCTCTCTAGCCTTGGCATTATCTTATCTCGTAGCGATTCGGCGACGCTGAAGTTGAGATGTGTGTCATATCGTACATCTTTCAAGGGGTTGAGGGTAGTTTCGTACGGTGGTGAGTCGGCTATAATCAGCGATGTGTTTAGCCCGCGGCGTCGCGTCGCAGTCGGCCATTTTCGAACGCTCGCCGTCGAGCGATATCTTCGCTGTGAAAAGCGTCCCACTTATCCTGGCGCTCGCTTGACCTATATATACACCCCCGTTGCGAGGGAGAGGGCTGCGCTTCCGAAACGGACACATTTCTTTTATACTAAGGTATAGGAATACATCCATCGCACAATGGTTTTGTCATTCGTAATCATTTGTTAATATTGTATCCAGTTTTAGGCGTAATTTATTAAGAAGCGATGTCTTCTTCTACTGTTTGTTATGAATTATAAGTCAATTATTACCTTGAAAAATGTATTATGATAGTTTATTACATTACATCAGTGATTTCCAAAGTAGTTCCCATAGAACCCTAGGGGTCTATATTAATATTCAGGGGGTTCACGTGAACGAACAAAATGGGATCCACGAAATTAAGGAGTCAACGGTAGTGAATTATAATACAACACTTTAATATCTATATTTAAAATGTAAATATTGTTCCTTCTTATAAAAATGTGTAAGTTGTAGCATAAGACGAATCGATTGTCTATTCGATTTGTGGTCGCAATATGGTTGAGCTCGCAAAGACCTAATTTGCTGATTACTGAAAGACTTGTCAATATTCTGTCCGCTTTTTTGAGACTGTCATAGTATTTCTAGATACTGAAGATTTATTAAATGTAAAATAGTTATCTTCTACCCAAACAAGATGTAGACTAAATAATATGTCGAGAGATGTAAGATTAAACCTTACAAAATTGTTGCCAGCGGTTTATGTTTATTATTATTTTAAAGTCAGTTAATAAATACATAAAAATAACATGTATTTTTACTTTAAATATTTATTGATAAACTATAGTACAGTATGAAATTAAAAAAAAAGATTTCGAGTAAATACCCTTATTTATCCACGATACAAAAAAGTTTGGAATCCTATGCATTGAATGGTCATTGTTATTATTATAAAAGCATTGAATCAATACAATTAATAACATATTATTGGTGACCTGCATTAATTTCTAAAAAGAATTATTTTTTGCCATTTTTTAATTTAATAGCTTTTGTCGGGTTCATGACCAAACTACGGTACTTTTTATGTCTTGTTATAGATACTAAATTTGCAAAAACTTATGTAATAAATAATGACCAAACAGATGTATATATAATCATTATGATTTTTGTTGCATAAAGCCTATTTCAGTATTAGGAAAATAATTTAATTAAAATAAAAGCTGGAAATATTCACCAATTTTGGTGGTTTTTAGACAGTTATAAACTAATATGTAATAGATTAACTAAACTATTGAATTAACTAAATGAACTAAATTTATTGATTATTAACTAATATGTAATAATGAACTAAATTTATTGATTATTAACTAATATGTAATAATGAACTTAGTTAATTGATAACAAGGCAGAATAATAATTTATAATTGATTTCTAATTTTTAGCAATAATTTAAATTCAAATATATTACATGTGATTTAGAATTAAATCAACTATAAATTTTATACTTCAGTATATTCATACTCATTTTCAATAAAACTTAATATTTCAATCAAACTCTACATTTTTTAAATTACTAAATTACAATCTGAAAGTCAATTTTAAAATTAAAATTATAATTAAAATGTTGAGAATCTCTCTATGCAATGCTTATATGTATCAAAACTTTGAAAAGAAAGTTTTCACAACTCACGCAAACAGATAAATGGTGGTAGTAAACATACGTCTAGCGGTTGATAAATTATTGTAATAAAACAATAATACTGAGAACGGCTGAACTTTGGTTCATAAAAATATAATAAACTTTTAGAGAATATCCTTTGTATTAATAAACTTATTTATGTGGTCAAGCGGGTATGGAAGGTAGTAGAAATAAATTCGTATTATGTGGTCGAATATATTTAGAAATGAAAATATTTTAGGTATTTGATATATTATTTCTTATATCATATATGCGAGCAAAGCCGATAATATTTATGAATTTATTATTGAAATATAAAATTATTTATCACTTATACTTCATTTGGCATGCTTTAAAAAATTTATAAGACTCGTATGACCAACATAAAAATTTATATTTTTTTTCATAATACTTTAGTCAGAATTTTTATTCTACATTTCCTACATTTAATACCCATATAAGTATATAAAAAAAATTTAATATTATAAATGTTTATCATTTTCATAGTGCTAATATTTATGCTTTTTTTATTTTAAAACAAGATTATATTATTTTGTTGAAAAAAGTACTTCGTAAAATAGTTACTACTGACAAATAGTACTACGTATGCAATTTATAATTACTTACTACTTATTTTGAGTTATTATTATTATGTGTTAGTTGTCTACTAAAAATGTCATGCCCATGATGATGACATAGATTTTTACATCGTATTCAATGATTTTTCAATAACATTTATATGTTCAATAATATTTATATATTTCTATTACCAATACAATATCTTATTCTTCAGTATTACAAGTACAATTTTCAAGTATATATTTTTTTCTTTACTATGTACCAAAATTTTTTCTTAGTACCTTCTATATGCGAGTCCAGCATTTAACCAATCTCAATCGCCGGCCACATACTTTAGAAATAAAAGATAAAACTGAACTTAGAAGTCGTACTCGCTAGACATTTTGACCAAGAAAATTTAAAAACGGTTTTTAAAACGGTTCTTAATGATGATATAATTTTTATTATGGATATGAAATGTATCTAAATCGTTCAGGTTGATATGTTATCTGGCTTTTTTCCTCTGAAAATGTCTCAACCATCCTGATCCTGCAGATATACTAAAGAATACTCATCCTCGCTCTGCAATTCGCAATAAATTTTAATCAGCCGAATCCTTGGATTTTAGAGCCGTTACTACCCCCGACCGCTATCAATACGTATCAGCCCTAACGCATACCCCGAAACATTTGAGAATCGTTCTGGACGCGCACACAGGATCGTCGGTAGGTATATAGCACGCACGCACATGCCTCCCTTAACCTTCGCCTGTGTGCGCAGATCGGGCTGCATGTGCAGACCGAATTCGCTTGTGTGGGTCCCACTGGCTACGAGGGTGGTTTTGTATAGGCGTTGCTAGCCGCTCGCCTACTAGGACCCTTTTTGAGGGTTGAAATTCGTCCAATGAGAGCAAAGATTCGAAGCGTGGTTATCCATCAAGCCTTACTCTGTCTCACCCCATGCAGTGTGACCGTTTCACAGATGGGCGGCGCTTTCGAGTGCGTTTTCGGAAAACGCGTGTGCTCGGGAAAATGGGAAATTCACACATATATGGGTACCGAGCTATTCGATAACGCATCGATGCCGCCTGATCTGATCTGTGTGTCCGCATTTGTATTTTGAGATTAATTCGTGCGCAAATGCGGACGAATACGTGGAGGTAGCGGTGTAGATGAGTATCTATAGTCTCGGTGACCAAACTATGGAATTAATTTTCTATTTTTATTTAATTTTAACTGTACTGTACGAATTCAGTAGTTAGCATGAATGAATTTTGCATGTTCCAGAAATATTTCATTATGTGCATAAATTACGTTTTCTCTTTTTTAGATGTTTTTACTGGATCGGCATTATTCCTAATAGATACTTGCAGATTATATATATATATATATATATATATATATATATATATATATAGGTTGTCAAATATCTCCCTTCCGCTTTTACATATATATATATATATATATAAAAGCGGAAGGGAGATATTTGACAACCTAATATATATATATATATATATATATATATATATGTATATGCTATCTATCCAATATTAAAAAAAAGTATTGAAAGAAAAATATATTTAGGAAGATAGCATACGTTTCTAGTCTTGATTTTTTCATCTCCAGTGAATACAAATAATCCAAACAAAATACAAGTTAGTGTTTTATAGTGCGATAACAAACCCGCACCTTTACATTATTCACTTTATTTTTTTTGTTTTTGACTGTTGATATATATTAGTTAGTGCTTCACATCTTTGTAAAGTTTGAATAATTCCCAACAAAGTTCATATCATTTCAACAGCATATAAACAAACTCTTCATGAATGATAATTATATCTGGAAAAAGATTGAATGAAACATCACAAGACGTAATTTTCTCATTGACATAATAATTTAAGTTTGTTTGTCCTATGTAATGTGAGTACAAATACTTTCAGATAAAAGAAACTTTTGAGAAACATTTTCATGAATATTACAAGTATATTAGAATTCATTCATTCAATGTAGAAAATTATAGATTGAGAAGTGATGTATCGCTATCAGGTGCAAAAATTTTAAATTCGTGAAGGGATATCACTATCAAAACTATTTAGCCTACCTTTCTCGCATCCATCATATGTTTTGCTCTGAACTCGGAGCTGTATAGATAAATAGAATTATGTAAAATCTGAAGCACTTACGTTATATGTATAACTTTATGAAACTTTCAACAACAACACAACTTTCGAGAAACACGCACACATTCGAGCGAGCGCGGTACTTAACTTCGATAATTTCACCATTTCTCACCATACACATGTGCTAGTTTTAAAATATTTTACATAGATGTGCACATATATGTAAATATAGAGCACTTACGTTTTCTTCGAAGATTTAAGTACAGTTTACATTCGAGGAGATAATAGTCACTATGCTTTTTCGCATTATAAACTGTGTTGATTTCGAATGTATGTTTTATATTAGTAATAATTATCTCATTTATTTTGAAAAATACGTCCCATTTCTCGGTGTCTATTATTTAATTTTTTTCATTTGAAATAATATTTTATGACAAACCTTGATAAAAACATACTATGACAACCAAACCATTTTCTATAACTCCATATTTATTTCTTGTTCAATTCTTATTGAGCTTTTTATGAACATGTTATAAATTATAACTATGCCACTTTGAGGCAAACTTTTATCTGTAACGTCGTCGTTAAGATCATACAACATCGCTGTTATATGAACTTGCATTTATGTTACTACTTCTAAATAAACTTTTCACATAAAATTATTCCTTTATGTGAATGGGAGTAATAAAGTTGGTCAAAAAATTGTGTTTCAATTCTTCCTTTAACTCGTATAATTATTTACGTTTACATGTATATATATATATATATATATATATATATATATATATCAGTGTGTATGTATGTATATCATGCAATTCTTAGAGATCTAACTATGGTCAATCAGTTCTACTAATTTACCGCCCTGTTTGGAACAGAACTGACTAATCGGAGCTTTGCACATAAATGATCATGGTCTCGCACAGTTGAACCGAATGCAAATGATAGTACATATATAGTTATATAGTTAACAGAAATTAGTTGAAATGTAATTGTAAAAGTGTAAAACTAATATTTCTAATGTTTTTGATAATTCCATTGGCGAATTTTTGTCTTTTCTGCTTTCCCCATATATAATCTGAGGCGCTATAAATAAAAATTATTTGTTAAAGAAAAGTATAGTTTTCCTACCCTTTTCTTATTGCACTTGGTGCAATATTTCCATACAGATATAAACCAAATATCAAAAAATTTCTTTTGAAGAAGACTTTAGAAAAGCGCAATAGTGCAAAACCAGTTAACATCACGGACAAAAAAACTTGTTAAGATTCTGAACTTGGACAAATCAAAGTGAAACATTAATTCTATATTTGGGTTGTCAGTCCTTTATCAGCAAATCTAAAACAGTAATAGGTACTTTTTCTCTTAAACTCATAAAGTTTCTTTCGGAGTTTGTCATGAGTTATTTTTGGAGAGTTTGAAGAAATTATTTCGAACTTCTCATTGCAGATTTATAATCATTAAAATATAAACAAGATAAAATGGGGGTATAAGTGAGGGTATAATATTTTTTTGTTTTATTCTTTCATTTATTTATTGGATCCTATAAACTAGTACATCATCTATACACCAGTATTTAGATTTCAATCAAATATAAAATTTGGGTATAAAAGCCAATTTTATATAATATATAGTTTTTTTATATAATATATAGTTATTTTAGTTATAGTTATATAGTTATTTTATATATTTTATATAATAACATATTATGTTGTTTGATATTTGAAATATGTACAGAGCATTTTTTGGAAATAGCATGTATTATCAATTCTAAGTTTTCATTGTTTTTACATAATCTGATCTTTGGTAAAATTACTACTATGACTTCAAAACTGTACTTTTTATTGGTACATGCACCTCAATGGCATACACTTTATTCCTGAACTATTCAAGAACATTATTGTGTTTCTTGCATAATCTGGTTAATCCAACTTATGATTTACTATTCAAATATTTAAAAATCATAAAATGTCTTTCATTTAAAATCAAGTTGCAGTAAACCTATCCCAGACAGAGAGGAAGTCGACTTGGTATATTACATAACTTGAGCGACATTTAGCCGATATTTCTCCCATTGTCATTTTACGATTACTCACGCTATATTATATTAAGTTTCACACATGCAAGTGGGATATTTGTTATATATATATATATATATATATATATATACATATACATATATATAGCTATATATACAGTTGAAGAATATATCCATGGGTGAATTACAATCGAGTCGCATTTTCTGTATTCACAATACTATGCATTTTCTAGCCATTTTCGCCAAAGTGTTCGTGTCTGGTTCTCGTCGTTTCTGTGTGGGAGAAGAAAATTAGTGGGTGAAGGCGGCGTAGGCTAGATCAATACTAGGTCTAGGAAAATGTGCTTACGTTATACACGAATTGTGTGCAAGTGTGCGCCTGGTGGACTGGTATGGTCTACGGTGCGTGCGTGTGCATTGTATGCCTCTCTACTTGCTTTTCTCTATCTAAGTTTGTGAGTGTGCGGAGGAAAGGATAACGCTTTCGGGATACTTAAACTTTCATGCAACGGACTTGCATCGGTTGCACTGCGGGAACGGATATGCAAAACCCGGCTTAGTGGTCCATGTGGATTTAATATTTTTGCTTCTCCTCTTTTTTCCTACATTTTTTATGATAATCTTATTTGCAAAGTTTTATATATCATGTGTAAAGTATCAAGACTTTATTTTGCTAATTCAATTTTCTGCATATAAACCAGATATTTTATTGCATTTATATTTTTTGTATTTTCTTTGATCATTATCATTTTAGAAGCATTTAGTTGTGAGTGCACTTTGCATATATAGATTAAAACATAAGATCTTTTATACAAGCATCCATCCTGATAATAGAAAGAAAATTGTTTCTAAGTGGTAATGCAGTCATTTTTAATCTTGCTTTTTTCAGTCATTGAATGTTTTGAACTCAATTTTAATTTAATATTTCCAGAGTTCATATAAAAGCTTAATGTATATAAAAACAATTAATTTTTATTGTAAGTTGTCCCTCCCTAGCACATTTTTTTTCTAAGTTATTAATTATTATCTAAGTTATTAATTTTTTTATAATGCGGAATTGAAAATTATTTTCAATGCTAAATTTTGATTCTCATACAACAAATCTCAATATCATAATAGTCATTGATGAATTGAGTCGTTTCAGTAGTCCATCTAGTTTCTAGTAGTTCATCTAGTTTGATAACTGATCAATTATCGTCTTTTTGTGATCGTTTTTTACTGAATTTTTTAATCAAGATTCTCTTGGTCCTATAAAAAAGCTGAAATATATATGTTTAATTTTTGAAACATTTTAAAGCAATTCTTAGAAATTGGCGACGAAAAGGTTACCATCGATTATATCACATTGTATATTAACATAATATTAATTAATTAGTGTAATCAAACTATTTTTAACTTCCCGTAGGGTAAGTTATTGTAATGGGCCGAAAATCGAAATTGAAAATTTTTACATTTCTCGACGTTTTGAAGGTTTCTGAACATTTTGGCATACTTCAGAAAAAATGGATGTGTGTGTGTGTATTTATGTATGGATACAAATTTCCAGTCACGTTTTAGGGCGCACGAATCAACTGATTTGAATGGTTCAAAAAACATTCGATTCCTATTGATAGGGAGAAGAGCTGATTAGTTTTTGGCAAAGGCAGGTCCGGCCGTTTCGGAGATACGGAGCAAAGAGTGCAGAAAATAGAAATCGAGTTTTTGAGAGAACGAAGCATCCGATTTGAATGATCTAAAAAAACATTCAATTAGTAATGATTGGGAGCAGTGGTTATTAGTTTTTGGCAAAGGCAAGCCCAGCCATTTCAAAGATACGGAGCTAAATGTGTAAAAAATGGCAGTTTTTGAGAGAACTAAGCGTCCGATTTGAATGATTCAAAGAACTTTCTGCTTGTCTTAACAAAATAATTGATTTTGGGAAAAAAAATGTTTCAACTTTTTTTTTCAAAAAAAAAATTTTTGTATATCGAAAATAATTCTGATTTTATTTTTAATTCTGAATATAGTTCTAATATACTTTAAACAAATAATTTCAACTTTGCAATTCAGTTTATATAATTCTTATAAATAGTAGACAATGTTACAATACTAGTAATAATCTATTTGAAAACATTCAGTATTCTTGGAACATTCCGTTACGGTACAGGAAGTTCCAGCAATTTGCCTTAAGGCACGATGCCATACACCCCACTAGTTATTCTCGTGTAATCGTCAGAATGACCGCAATATCTCTAATGCATAAAGATCTATCTTTTACGAATGCATTACTAGTTAGCATTAGCGGTCGTCCTTTGTCCAGCGCAAAGCTTGAGAGCTTTTGAGAACATTGGCGTGCGATTTCGTCTCCTGTCATAGAACCCACACAAACGCCTTAGACGAGCCACGCGTCCGTGTACGTACACTATGCACTTACGTGCGCGCGTGTTCGACTAGACGCCCTTGTGTTAGTTGCGTGGTCGTATATGGCAGCCCCAAACCTCGTAGCGTGTCCTTTATGCAGCGAATGCCTCTTTCTACGTTACACTGCCGTCACGGCTCGGCACTTGAGGGGTTGTACCACCCCTTGATGCTTTTGGCGTGGAGACGGAGGGCTTCACCGCCTGAGCTTTCGTCCTGGCTATACGAGCTTTGGACGGCTTGCTAGAGGTGAGAGATTTGGAGGAAACGTCGATGTTGATTGAGACCAACGCGAATATGTATCGATATTGATTGATTCATTGATTGGTTGAATGATTTATTGACGATGTTTTATATTCAATTAAATTTCAATTGTTAGTATATTTGTCTTCAGCGATATACCATCTGCATAAGAATTTTTGTATGAATAGACAAATAATTGTAAATTGCTGTAAAATACTTCATGGGTTCATAATAAATAAAAACCTAAAAATAACTATGACGGCTAACGCATTTCGCTTAAGTTCAAATTTTTTTGTCTCGAACATTGCAACTAATTATGGGTAAGATGAATTAGTTTTTATTTTTTCACTCAATTTTTTTCTCGCTACCTAATAAATTAAAGAAATGATGTAAAAAGGTTCAAGATAATTACAAACTGAATAACGGGATGTTATTGAATTAAGAGGCACAACTTAATTTTCAATTTTTCCATATTTCGATAGGTTATATCTTTAAAAATAACATACCAAAATTTTAAATCGGTATCTTAAACAGTTTTTAAGTCACATACAAAAAGAGTACATATATAGTATATAGTATATATATATATAATGGTTATAACCATCATTTAATCTTTAAACACGTTTTTCTCGAAACAGCATTTACCGAATTTGCTGCAGCGATTACTCAAAAACAAATGATCCGATCAGTATCAATTTTTTTACATGTTCTATATATAGTTCTCCGTAAAATGAGCTATCGATTTTTTGATTGGATCAAAAATCGAATTTTGGCAGTCCAAAAACGACCAAAATTTTGGGTAAAATTCGACTTTTTTTTAAAAAACGCCGTCATTTTGTCAATTTTTGATTTTTTTTCTTTATCGTAGTTCATTTTACTGACAATATTATCTAGTTTAACGAGAATTTTTTTAAAATTTCATCCACGTAGAAGCCCGGAATCACTGCAGCAGTGAAGGGCCTTTCGACGATAACTTATAAAATAATTAATTTTTTTCTTCAAAAATTTTTACTATGTATTCTTGAAACATGTATAAATATATTCCTAAGATTTTGAATTGATTGACGAAGTAGTTTTTGTAATATAAATTCCCAAAAATCACTTTTTTTAAGGCGATTACACTAGTTGTGACCCTTAAATTGAATTAAATAAATGCTTTTGTTTCATGTTATAGCGGATTTTGCTTCATATTAATTAACTAAGGTAAAAGTAGGTACTTTTAATACTTCAATAACCTTTTTCTAAAATTTAAATTCTCATAGAATAAATTGAAAACTCTATAAAGTTGTTCATTAATAAGTAATTTTTTTATTTAAAACAAGATTATTGTGATCTTTTGAAATAGTAATTTTAAGAATACTGTCACTGTATAATTTTTGTCTTTCAATATATCTTGAAAGTTTTAAATTTGACGATTTCAGAGATTAACAGAAACTAAATTCAAATAAAAAGCTTACATTCTGTTAAAATTACCACCTTTGATCACCCTAATATGTAAATTAACATATTTTACACACAAGTTCAGAATTCTTGCTCAATACGACACTTAAATATTTTTTTCTCATCCCCTATAATATCCAAATCGATATTCCTCGTCCGATATCGACATCGATGTTCTCTGAACAGGATCGAGTCGGCGGTCGCGAAATGGTATGGGCTATGCTTTTGTGGGCAATGCGAGTTATCCCACACTCGATACGATAGGTTGAGTTGCTGTGTAACTAGAGCTTTGGAGATCGGTTGAGCTATCCGGAAGACAGGGGAAGTAGGTTACGAAACCGACCGATGCTTTGGAGCTTTTGGAAGCTTTGAGTAACGGCCTGTGTGTGTGACGCATGGGCGAGGGGAATACGGCGGGGGAGCTATTGGGAGTTTTAGGACGCAGCTTTCGGGCGGTGGAGCTTTCGCAATGTGTCTACTGTACACGGATGGACTTTGAACATGAACTGAAGCGTAAGGGTTGCTCAGTTTATCGGCAACAGATTATGTTTGCTTTATGAACTATTATCATTAACTTTGAGCTTTGAATACTATCGGCAAAGGCTTGTGTGGCTGTGTTATGGTTTAACTGGAGCATGCAATATTATAAACTATTATGGTAAAGAAGTTATACGTCTTGGGGATTAGAATAGCCATCATCTTGACATGTGAATAAACTTAAAAAAATATGTTCACGCACACACATACATACTTTTTCCAAATTTGGTCTCATTCGATTCAAAATATAAACTTCTCCTTCGGGAAGTCACTAAATAAATTTTCAATGAAAATAAACTCAAATAACTTATTAGAAACTTTCACTGCATATCAAAGTTTTTGTATGATTTATTAACCATGAATTAGTGTAGGTTTGAATATATTTATTGAAAGCTTTCATCCACTATTTTAACTGAGCATTCTGGTCTAGAGTTACAAAAAAAATTAGTTTTTTGACAAATTAAACTATTCAAGAATACGTATGCAATAGATTTTTTTCAAAATTTGAGTTATTTTTGGAGATATAGCTGTTTGATCATCTGTTTTCTACAAAGCAAAACTTCAAACGAGTTTTTCTCGAAACTGTCTTTTTCAATACGATACCCATAATTTTTCAACTTTTGCTGTACCGATTTACTTGAAATTTTTACAGAGTCTTCTTTTCAATATGAACTACGCTCAACCCCAAAATTTCAATATTTTTACTATATTTTGAAAAAAATGAGAATATCGAAAAATGTTCAATTTTTTCAGGCATTCGCTATTTTGTGAAGAAACATTTTTTAACTTGTCCTTGGTTTATAGTATTGCTACATTATTATAAATTTACAATACATATATGTATATATTTTTATTAAGATTATGTGAAGGACTGCAGTTATGGGTAAGGTGCCATTTGTTGAGACCTACCACTTCGTCACCTTTTAGGAATAAAACTTTGTGACTATTTTATTTAAAGATTTTTACTTTCACAGTATTTACTTGAATGTTCCACTGAACAAAATTACTAGCAAATCATTTAAGATTTAAGTATATTTAAATAGTATCTCATAAATGGTTCAATGAATTGGGATGTTGGTCCAAAATTGGAAACGTTTAAGTTTTAAAAAAACATTTGTTCGTGCATCGTTCTATTTTTCATAGGTCCTTTTCCCCTTTTCCCCAGCCCTCGCTGAGACGCATCGAGTTTAGACGTAGCAGTTGCATGTTTGGTTCTACGCCGTGGGGGCCGCCCGGTGTGAGGCTTCGGTCGAACGCTACGGGCGAGTTTGAGTGCCGCACTAAAGGAGCGGGCGATATACGAGGAACGGTTCGCATTCTACGTCCTCTCGGTACGAATAGCCGACGGCGGTCTTTGTTACCGAGCCATGAATTTTAGGATCCCTTGTATGTCCGTAGTCCGTACATTTCGTACGATGTTTGCGATGCAGATCTATAGGTTGATGAGCGCAAATACTAGCGCACTGGAGCTTTTGCTTACATATGAAGCTTCGTATCTATGCGAGAGAACGCATTAACATATTAATAATGGACAAGTATACGTTGTTTATGGAACCTAACATTACTTTTAGGAGCGCCTTTTTCTAGTACTTGCTAGTCGCATTTGTTTTCAGAAACTATTTCAAACGACTCCTACACGACGTAGTCGAAGGTAAAATAGGAAGACTAAAAGGATTGGGATAAAGAAGAATGCAGATGATTGATGTCTTACGCGAGAAGAGCAAATATAGAAAACAGAAAGCCTAAGCACAGGTTCAGAAAGCATGAAAGCAGAAATTGGGAAAGGAAAAAGCATTAAAGTGAAAAAATGTGATTAATGGTAATAAAATGGTACTGAAAATAATGAACAGGGGAGATAAAGGTAATAATTGGTTTGTTGTACTCTTATACCATAACCCTGCCTTATACTGTACTCTTATACCATAACATCAGACAGACTACTATTTATTATTTTTATATGTATGTAAATATAAAATAAGCGTACTACTTTTTTAATAACGAAGTGTAGTAATTATTTAAGTTAAATATTTATCCAAATTGTTTGTGATTTTTTAACTTACAAAATACTTATCAAATTAAAATTTAAAATATTTTAATGTTTTTGTAATATCAGAACTAAAACTCATATTATTCGTTTGGCTTTTATTAAGAATATATTTCTAACGTGCAAGGAATTGTCGAATTAAATATGCTAAAACATAAAAAAAACTCCAACCGCAATTAAATATTAATTTAAAGCTACGATCGTAAAGTTGCCTTTATTGATAAGTTTATTGCCAATAAAAGGAAACGTAGCCATTGTGTGCCAAGAAGCCGGAACGAACGACAAACTTTAGGTTCCCTCGTTACGAATGTTCCTCGTGCGCCATAGTATCAACCCTCTTAAGTCTTATATCTAAAGGGCCAGGCTTATCTCCCCTATGCGTTCGACCTATATAACATTGGCCTCTATGGGGGATATAGGAAACTGTGTACATAACATAATATATATATATATATATGTTCTTCTTGCTGAGTACTCAACAGATCGACTATTGTATATAGTAGACGGACGCTTTGAGAGGCCGCCATTTTGTTGGGATCTTAAGCCGTTTCGATCACAAAATGGCTGATAGGATCCCATATCACGACTAGAGTGCATGTACTTACCAATATGTAAATATAGTACCTATATTCCTTGGCGAAATGTTTAGCTTTTAGATAATTGTAAGTCTAGCAATTTTTTAATATTCTCTTGCTTGCTCAACTTTGCAACTTTTCTACTTTTGATGAAACTTGACAATTTTTCTCAAAGTCGACTAGTTTGAAAATTATAAATTTTTAGATTGATAAAAGTCATAATTCTTTGAAACTTGGGGAAATTATATCATTATTTTAGATTGTAGAAATATCCTATACGATTACGGATCTAAAGTTTATATAAGCAAAGTAATAAAAATTAACCACAATATCCGAAAATGGTTACAATTTCACCAAAGCTCTAGGTTTCACTTAAAAGCTCGTAATTTCCAAACAACGTGAGATATTTTTTTTTCTCATTTTTTTGGACATTTATGGTCAATACCTTCCCTTTTGGATTCACGTTGAGTTTTGGGGCACACTACATAAAGTTCTGAAAATTTTTGGCTAGAAAACTTTTGATAATTTTTTCGAATTTAGATAAATATTTGCACATATTTAGTACATGTCTCAGCTGTTTAATTTGTTTTTTTTTTTCAAGTACTTTACCTTTAGTTTCAATTCAAACTTTTGCAATGTGTTACCATAATTTCTGTTCTTTCCAAAAATTCTTTACATAACTTTTAGTTCTGCGTGTGTAAACTGCATGGCTCTACGAGATAAGTTTTACTGAAGAGCAACTGATACTCATTTTCGTTTCAATGCCAAGGTCGCATTCACATTATTTGCCAACAAAGTTTGCAAACTACGAGATCTCTCCGCTCCTCTTAGTTCAAGCTCGTACTGTATGTTCTATACTATCGCCCGATGCACAGAAATGTATATAATATGTATTATAGAGAAATTCAACTTTAGATACGGTTTATGTGTGCAAGACTATAGAATCATTTATTTCATTCAGCTGGTAAAATATATAGGTTGGTTTTTAGGACCTCCATATTTTACAATCGATATTGGATCAAAAATATGGTTTTAATATTTGGAAGGCAACATTGTTCGATTTCGAAATATAATAAGTTATATAATTTATCTATATAATAAAAAGGTACATAATTTAGGAATCAGTTACCAAAAACAGATATGACTTGAAAATCTTTATATCATATTTACTCTTCCTACTTCTAAATACCGTATATATGAAATTAATATAAAATATAATTTATAATGATTTCAAACTTATTTACTATCTATGAATGTAGGACAACATTCAACAATATGCAACATTTCGTTTGCAAACCGAAAAGTATTTAACAAATACTTAATCAATTTTAAGCAATTCAAATTTCTTACTACGCTTATTGGTTGTCTAAATCGAAATAATATTACCAATTTCTAGCCAAAAATCAAAATATGATTACAGTTAAAAATATTTTCTCAAGTGCGATATTTACAATGATTTTATTCGCCTTTAAATAATTATTGTGCAATAAATATTGCAGCACGTGTTGCTAGCCGAGTAAATATTATTCATTTATATATAATTGTTTGATAATATTTTTATAAATTTATTGCTGCTGAATTTTAATTGTTCATTAATAACCGTGCTCGGTATAGATTTTAGAATGTGGCAGAGGCGAATTCACGCCAATACAAATATAATCATATATTTAATAATATTATTATAAAATATAAATGATTATATATAGAATATAGCTACATATAATTCTCGTCTCATGATGTCAGTGGGAATATTGCTACAGGACAGTTTGACAGATTTTTATTAAATTTTATCATTACATTGAGTATGGCTCAGGATCAGATGAAATTTCTTATTCATAACCCTAAATAGTAATGGTTGGTTATCCTTAAGGATTCTTTGGGCCACTTTGTCTATTATAATTTTTTATAATTTATAATTGTAGAACACAGAGCCCTAAATTTTGATCTTCTTACCTTAAATTTCTATTTCATCATTTTTGTGATCGTATTATTTTCATCCTGCTTTCGGTCAGTGAATGTTATTCACTGAATTTTAAACCAAATTTTCTTCAGCTCATGGAAAGCTTTCAGTCAGTGCATGTTTTTCACTGAATTTTAAATCATATTTTCTTGAACTTATGGAAAGCCTGATATGTACTTCAGAAAATAAATTATTTCTATCAAGAGTTGTCCATCTCTAATTTTTTTTTTAATTTTGTGACTAATAATCTTTATTTAATTTTTTATGCGGAATTGTAAAAAGTACACACAACTCTAAATTTTTACCTTCCCAACACAAATCATAGAGATTCATAATGATCTCAATATAGAAATCGAAAAACATAGAGATTCATAATAATAATCATTTTAATTGTCCAATCATTTTTTATTCATCATTTTCGATAACTGATCAATTATCGGCTGTAAAGATTCAATATTAAAATGTAAAGATACAACAGTGAGGGAACTAGGTTATAAAATAATATAATTATAAAGTTTTCTTAAAAGGCTTTATGGGTATGAAAATGAAACAAAATGTAACAGAGGTCATTGTGAATTTGTAATTTGAAACGATGCAGACTTGATTTTTTTTTAAATTACAATGTTTATTACAACTTGTAAATAGATAACATCTAGTAATATTGATAAATAATAACATAAATTTAAATAAATAAGAGAGCAAAGGATAGAATTTACATGAAAATAATATCCGTAGTATAATGATTTAATATAAAATAAAAGCAAATAATAATAAAAATAAAATTAATAAATAATATAAATAAAATTTCTGAATAATAAAATAATACTAAAAAAACAGTAAAATATAACAAAAAACAATAATAGAAATAGTAAGATAATAATAATAATAATAATAATAATATCAATGTTAGCGTTTACAAATGGCTATTTATGAGATCATTAGGAATTTTTCGTTTTAGCCTGGTTGGGCGTGCTTCTGAGAATACTTTTTGTGTCAAGTAATTTGGGTGTTCGTCAATTCTTCTTTTATAGTTGTCTGTTTTTGTTGAATTACATGCAGACTTGATAATTTCCAATATTTAAACTACAATTTTTTATAAATTGTGAAGGAAATGCAGTTGTTTTTCTCGTTGTATTGTGATATAGTTTTAACAATCCAAAATCCGATTATCCAGCGCGATCATCCTAAAGCTCGCCTTCATCTCGGCCGAATCACATCGCAATTGCATGAAATTAATTGCACGTCATGAAATTCCAAAAGTGTTCACATATCAATGTTTGTGTTTTGCTCGGAACCAACACAAACAGCTCGCCGTCCGTCCGTCTTCGCAGAGGCAGGCACTACGCCGCCAGTTGACTTTGGCTGCACGCGGAACATCGCGGCCGGTCAGGTAATGTAAACCGCGTCCAATCACAGGTAACTACCATTTCGATGGGAAGGCATCAACATTAAGTCTGCCGTGTGCAGGTAGAAAACAGACACACACCTCCTTTTGTGTGTAACGCGATATTATGCATTTAATGTACGTCGTATGGTGAGAGCCGGCTAAGCGACACGCACGTATAGTTTCGTTCGTTCGAGTGCATGTGTGTCGTCGACGACGAACCACTTCTATGTAGTTACTTTTTCCAAACAAGTAAGTGGGATAGATATGATGATTTTAAAACATTATGAAAAGTTGTTTATTTATTTATCAAGTTGCAACAAGTTATAGCGGATATTTGTTGAAAGACCTTAGCATGGGCTGTGACAAAGATTAGAAAAGTTGTGTAAGCGTTCGATGCATTATGCATTTCCTCAATTCATAACATTTTGATGTGAAACATTATGACTTTTAAAGAAAATTATGATCATCTCAGTCTTTTACAAGTTACTTGATACTTATCTTTCGTATTTGATAAATATTTACATATATCTACATACCATTCAATATACTAATTTATCAAATTCATAATTACTAACAAATGTCAAGAAAAGTATATAGTTATAACGTAAGATGTGTTCTAGGGTATAACATATTCTTAACAATAATCGTCTGAAATTATTAAGAATAAAAAAATATTAGAAATAGTTGAAACACTAAGTATGTGTCATTATACAGTTCAAACAATAATAAATGCAAGAAAATCTGTTAATAATGCTAACAAAATAAAATAAAAAATATTGAATAACATTTTGATGTGAAACATATGACTTTTTATAGAAAATTATTATCATGTATAGAATGTACATCTCAGTCTTCTACAAGTTACTTGATACTTATCTTTTGTATTTGATAAATATTTACATAAATCTATATAACATTCGATATTCTAATTCATCAAATTCATAATTACTAAAAAATGACAAGAAAAATATATAGTTATAACGTAGGATGTGTTTTATTGTATAACATATTCTTAATAAATTAAATCTAATCAAAAAATTATAAGAAATAGTTGAAACATTAAGTATGTATCGTTATACAGTAGTTCAAACGATAATAAATACAAGAAAATACGTTAATAATGTTGATAAAAATAAAATAAAAAAATTTGTAATAAAACTGCAACTTACCTTATATCACTTCACAATGATAATTTAAGCTTTTCCATAGGTTCATGAAAATCCTACTCGAAATTCGGTGAAAAACATATATTGACTGAAAGGGGTAAAGAAAACAAGTACAAATGAGAGGTACAAAAGAGATAAAAAAATTGTGATTACTAAAATGAATATTACACAATAGGGGTTTGTCGTAGGAAGGTGAAAATTTAGGGCTGTAATTTGTAATGTAATTGTAAATTATAAAAATAATGAAATAAAAGAAATTGGTCGAAAAATTGAAGCAAATCTTACGGATGGGCAACCCTCACCAGTACCATTTAGGCGTATAAAAAATAGATATCGTCCAATTCCCAATCATACTGAACGTGAAATTTCGTAAAAATCGATCAAGCCGTTTCTTTGGAATATTGCCACTGACATCGTGACGTGAGAATGTGCATATAATATATTGTCTTATCAACACATAATATTTCCTATTTTTGGAGTATATAAATGAAAATGTTATTATCTTTAATGTTCTATTTAAATAAGTACCTAAATTTTAGCCATTCTTTGCCTTTTGAAAACAATTCATTATAATGTCATAAATATTGAAAAATATATGTTAAATTTATTTTCTGTAATTTTGTGAAAATCATGATTCACTTTGATGATGAATCATGATTTGAAAACAATTCATTATGATGTCAGAAATATTAAAAAAATTAAAGTGAAATTTATTTTCTGTAATTTTGTGAAAATCATGATTCACTTATCATTAATAGTTTACCTTTTCTCTATCCGATTCGATAATAGTTTATTAGATTGTTGACAGAAATTTGTATAATATTTGAAAGTGTGAGTCAACTCTTACGTCTAATTAGTTCGTATTACGATATTGAAAGAAAATAAATCGTTATTTAAATTTAAATAACGTGATATGGCAATTGGTATATTCCGATTGCCGTCATCGTCTGAGTTGCATATTGCGTTTAATTAATGTATATAGAAATTGGCAGTTTATAAATAATTATTGATTTTGAAGGCCATTTTTTTGTAATATAAATTTGAACGGAACGTGCTTTTATAATGACTTTTAATAAAAATATTAAAAAAGTAATATTATTTTTTTTCTAATAATGCATATATATTATTTATCATAAAATATTTTGAAATACTATTAATGATAAACTCTATTACAAATTTATAAAAAATTTCTTCTTTTTAGTAATTTACAGTAGGCAATTTTTTGGTTTATAAATTCTGTCTGAATTTGGCAATGCAGTAAAAATTATGCATTTTTGCAATTCATTTCAATTTTTGCCAATAAGTTTATACACGAGTGTGTACTTTTTAAATATCTATACAAAATGCTTATACAAATCATGTAACAATATTTTTATTTAAAATTCAAATCAATATCACAACACATTCAATAGTCTTATTCATATCATGTGCCACAATTGGCATTTCAATAGACAACAAATTTTTACATATTAATACTTATAAAAATCTGTGATTATTTGCATATTACATTCGCAAATACATTGCCTCCGATCACATATAGAGAACAGGATCATATATAATATGCGGCAAATGTATGATTATATATAAATAACGAATTTATTGCACGTGGCCGCCCGTTCGATAATTCTTTGAAGGAGCATAATATTTGCTCAACGAAATGTATGGTATTAAATAACATGTGCAGTTTATATTCGATATGTCTTATTAGAATAAACGCACGCATATAAAAGATATGTAAAATGTGATGATATTATTGATACTTCTCATAAAATATTTTAACATTACCATTACGTCTGGCAATTATTATATATTAAGAAATCATTACTAAGAAATCATGCCAAAGGAATGTAATAAGTTGATTCAAATTACCATTTAAATTGAACTAGTAGAAATGTTTACTGATTCACACTTTGGCTAATTTTTATTTAACACGTTAATCGCCACAACAATATCAGAAAAACTTCCATATGGTCCGTTGAAGAAAAAATCTAAGAATTTTTGAAATTTTTAGTATTTTATTTTTGAAATTATTAATAGTACAAAAATACTATACTGAATTTAAAATATATAAAAATTTAATCATTGCAATATTTTACTAGTCCAAGTTTTCTTGCAATATAATGCTTTCTAATAAAAATATAATCCGTGTATTTACATACACGATACCAATAAACATGGGATTTATGAATTAGAATATATTTCAAAATATGTTTTTCATTTTTATTTAATTTAAAACTAACATACATACTTATTTTAGTATGAGTATTTCGCTTAGCACATCAATTGTACCGGCGGAATATGCTATCGTGCAAGAGTCTTTGAAAACTGCGCTAAAATTTGATTTCGGATAATATATTTTTATTAAAATATACAAATTATTTTAATTTTAATTGTAACTTATTATTGAATTTTATCATGAGACATATATATTATTATAAGAATTGTCACACAAAGAAATTGCATTGAAATGGTTTGCTGGAATTATTATATTTTAGAAATTTATCATTCATATATTTTTTTAATTTGATTTGCCTCATTTCGAAGTACGAGAGCTCAAAAACTAATTCATTAATTATTATTAAAGATACCTAAATTATTTCTTAAATAAATTTTCATGTTGCTTCTATATTTCATGTATGCATAGAGCCTGAAATCGTGTGTTTCTAATAGCGAATTTCCAACCGATTTTCTTCTGACCTTACTTGCAGCAATTTGTAGTAAAAGTAACAGAGAACAAAAGTTTCTTACTCAATTGTCGAGTTACGTATATTCGTTGCACCAAGAATTGAATTAATAAGTTTTATGACGATGGTTATATTCATCCATATATGACGTAGCTATTGTGACGTAATAGTTATATAACTGCACTCGTTTTGCACGATGACGTAGTGCTACGAATAATGTCTGTAGATTTCAAGGAATACTATAAGCAGAGAAAATTACACACAGCGGCGTTAAACATTTTTCTTATCTCCTACTGCATCTGTTGAGATTCATCTATAAATTGTAAAAATCATTGAAACTGGACATAGTAGTAACGTTTTGGTTAAATTTCACATTTCTACTTCAATTATCATACAATTATAACTTGTGATGAGTAGAAATTGTCGACTATAACCTGGCCGTTTTATATACTAATTTTTACGCCTGTCATGAAATGGACGAGTAAAACTGTAGAAAATAAAATCACTTTAAAAATTCAAAATTTTCTGACCATTATCAGATATTTTTAGAACTAAAATATTAGAATGTTTTTTGTTCCTCATAATTAATATTGGTAAGTTCAAAAAAATTAATATTTATTCAAATGTAATGAGGGAGTGCAAAATGAAATATCACATTGCATTAGAGTGTTAGTTACATAAGCCAAACCCACAAATATGATTTTCCAACTGCTTGCCGAGTAAAGCGCTATCGATATTCATATTACCGTACGAATGTAATTATTTTCGATTAGAACAATTGGTGTTTTATTTATTTAAAATATTCTATTATAATCGTTTTAATAAATAATACCAGTAATTACATTCCTTAACACGTTAATTGACTCGGAAATGAAGGTAATTTTTTCACGTTGGCCAAGGTAATTATGTTAGATAATTTATTAATTTAGTTAAAAATGTATCGAGGAAACTGAAGACAATTTTATATAATTCTATGTTTTTGTAATTCATATACGTATCAATGTAATTACTAACTGAGTCTTTAGGTATTTTTGTATTATTGTATCTTTTTGCATAGTCACTAATTAGCTTGGGGAAGCATATTGCGTAAAATAGAAGTAAAATAATACTTACTGTGGATGCTATAGCATTTATCGCATGTAACGACTTAAATTTGATAATCTGATTACCATCTGGCAAATTTAGGATTTCACCACCTATTTAAAATTAAAATTACGATCATATTTTACTTGGATGAAACTTATTGTTTCATTTTTTTGCCAAAACGCTATTTTTTAAGTCACACATGTATGACTGATCTGACGGCCCTAAATTAAACTTTTTCTTATACCAAATCGAGTATGTCATGCAGCATGTAGAACTTATTAGCGTCAGGCGTTCTGTACATATTTTTTTTTTATTAACTCTTTTATTTACAACTGTCCAGTAAAGGACATTTAGTAAATTTAATGAATTTACAATAGTCCACCGAGAAGGGACATTGTATATTACATTGTCATGTTGGAAAAAACAACTCAGTAGTTGTTTCACACAATTCAATTTATTATTGAATAATTACTTATAAATAATGATTAAGTTATTTCCATTTTTTTCTCAGGAGAGTTGATGGCTTAAATCCAATGGCGCTTTTGTTTTCAATATTCTTCGATAGTTCTCTGTTATCAATGAGTTTGCTAATGTATTTGGGTGATTGATTAGCTTGTTTCTATACTTATGTGCTGTTTTTGTTATTACTTCATTTTATGGTAGGTGTATTCGTGTCGGCATGAATCAACCAGTTGGGAATAGGTTGTCAAATATCTCCCTTCCGCTTTTTTGCTCTTGGTTTATAATACAAAAAGGCGGAAGGGAGATATTTGACAACCTTATATGAAATATATATATATTGATATATTTTGGAGCGTTCTGTACATATGCAGGATTAAAATGTACTACGCAAAACTCTATGCTATAGATACTCCTATACAGGAATCATCCTATATTTCCAATACAAAAAATATTTAAAATTCCCAGCAGATAAATCTTTCCGATTTGTCTTACTAGGAAGCATTCGCTGTTGTCTAAATGATATATGACCGCAAAAGCGCTAGAGAAAAAGAACAGTATTCCATTCATCAATAGACGACGCGTCCGAAAACTGCATTTTTTCTTTTCGGTTCGACATCGCTGGTCAGAAAGAAAACGAGCGGCTTTCTCGTTTATCCGAAAGAAATGTTGTGTTCGGCGCGCATGCCTCGCAGAAAATGTGCTAGGATAACACACGAAGATAGAGGTTTGATTGTGTGCAAGAAATGCGAAGGGTGGACGGAAGTGACTATACACCGTATCACCCTCTCTTCGGAGAGTTGCGTGCTTTCCTCGGCGCTGCCGTTCGGCCGTCCGCGCTCCGTGTGCGAGAACGGCGCGCCCGATGTATCGTCCGGCCGGGCGGGGATAGATGACTCCGCGGCGGCGGGGCGACCGAGCGCGAACACAAGCGTGCTCTCCGTCGAAGGAGAGACGGACGAAAGCTTCGTGTCTCGGGCCAAGGGGGGAAGTGTTTTTAGTCAGTCGCGCGCTAGTAGCGTTCGTGTTCGTGGGGGCCACGGCTTAAGACTTGAAACAGTACCGCGACGTCCGTCGAACCGTCAACAATAACAACGAGCGCGCGTTATCACAAAGACTCCCCCGTTCGATATTAAAAATCTAATACACCACCCCCCACTCAGAACGCGGAAAACTACTAATTTTTTTAAGAAAAACACAAACAATACTAAAAATAACTGTACCGTTCGACGATCGCGGACCCTACAAAGTGTCAAAGAAAGGTGCGAGTGTGTTTGAATTGTGTGTGAAGAAATAAATAAAACGAAGTGACAGTTCAAAACAATGTACATATAACATAAAAATATTTTGATAGTGTTTATTACACACGCGCGCTCTCAGCACGTGACTCATCTCAAACCCCCGTACGGTCTTCCAGTTGGTGATGTGTGCCGTGTTACGTGTACGGGGTGAGGACTGGCGTTATATCGTGCGATAGTTTTTCATTTAATTTTCCTTAATTGGGATTTTTTTAAATATCTCGGAAAACTTTGTTCTGTCGGCGAGCTGATCTGCTGTCATCAACGGCGCATCGGTAGCGAGCGTATCAGCCGCAGCCGGCTTATGGAGCATTCAATCTATCTAGCAGGATATAAGGTTTCTATCACCAATTATTATATTTATAAATATATCATCTACCACTTGGTTTATCATACTTGAACTTATTTAGCAATTATAGTCATTGCAAAAAATCTGGGCAATTGGGAGATGACTTTACTATACATCCCTAAGTTTAGGAATATCTTGTGTCAATTATTTTTTCTTTTAAGCTGTGATTCTATTAATATTCCATAAACTATATAAATTATATTACATATGATTGTTAAGTAAATATATAATTTTTTGTCTAGCATAATTAAACATGTTTAGCAGCTACTCATTTTTATATATCTAGAGGCGACTTTTCTACAGATATCACTACTAAAAATTCCAAAGTTTAGTAATATTTAGTGCTAATTATTTTTTCTTTAAATCTGTAATCAAGGTAATACAGCAGTTAAATATAAGAAATATAAATAATATAGCAATTATACATTAGAAAATATCTAGACTATTATTGTATAAATATCACTACTAAAAATCCCAAAGTTTACCAGTATTTAGTGCCAATTAATTTTTTTTCTAAACCTTTGATCCTAGTAATTACATGAACTAATATGTTATAAGGTTTTAGAATATACATAAATTATTGCTCAAATTAGAATTAACTTAAAAATTATATTACCTAATACATGATTACAACATAATCGAAAAATATATAATTTGATTATATTGTTAATCAAACCTGAAGTTATGTTGATCGTTGCATAATTTCAATATATTAGATATATTTCGGCGGATTAGTAGTTTTGTTCAATCGGCTATAATTTATTTATTTCTTTTTGAAATTAAAATAAAAACAGGGAAATATTTCAAAACACATTGATATCATTCTACGATCTTTATATTTGCTTATCGGAAATTGGCCTTGTGAAAAAAGATACTATTACGTATATCGTATAACATTAATTTCTACTGCTTCAATATTTTATGATAACGCGGCCAATTCTATGAATTTTTAGAGAAGAATGCTCTAATTTTACTATGAATATTATACAGCTTCATTATAATGGATAGATATTTGCTAGAAAATGGTTAAATAATGGGTAAAGTCAACAAAACGTATTATTAAAAGTTCAGTCTCTTCTAAAATTGCCTGAATATAAGATTCACAATAGGGTTTTTATATTTATTTGATAACTCTTTTTAGATTATTAGTATTAACTAATTTTAATTAGAATAAATTTGAATACAATAATTTTTATTAGAACAAAATGCAGAGAAAACGTTAATTTATTTATCAACATAGGTATATATTATCCTATTATATCTTTTTATGTTATATATTTACATCTCTAATTTCTGCGCCTATTCCTTCAATTACCATCTGTAAATTTTTGATATCTATAATTTGAACTAGTAAATCTTTCCATATAATTTTGTCCTTAATTGCGTCGTTATATGCAATCACATATAATTTTTTAATTAGGATAGAATCAATGAGTAAATAAATTATGAACTAATTAATTAACTTTTCTATAATTGCAGCGTTTTTTAATTGAAGTTATGAATCATATTATGAAGTAAAATTTTATATTTGGACTTTGGCAAATGCGTTTCAGCTCGCAAGATTTGCGATTATACCTTATTGCGAACTTACCTGTTTTTTTCTAGTGATCCAACATTTGCAGAGGTTGTCATGAATGTTAAATAATTCAATATCTAGTCAACATTATAAAAATGAGACGCCATAAATGCACACAAACACATGCGAATTAAGATGCAGAAAATTATGGCAATTAGTTTTTTAAATAAAAATATTTTTTTTAAATCAATATAATAATTAAACACCTGCGACGATAAATTGTATACTTTTAAAAAAATATTAGAGTTTAAATAATACAAAAAGTCATAATTGTAAGTAAAATTGGTTGAACTCTGTTTAGTATATTATTTAATGTACATAATTCAAATTAAATTCATTCATTCTCCAATTATAATGAACACTGTATTATACACTTAAATAAAAATTAGAAATTGAATAAAACAAAAATTGGTAATAGCAGATTAATCCGAATGAACTATTTATAGTCTATTGTTTAAATATTATTTAATATAATTAAATTAAATTAAATTTATTCTAATAAATATAGTTTTACATATAAATATGGTCATAATTATATTAAAGTATATTTAAATTATCATTAATTTATTTAATCATGTGCGTTGAAACCTTAATTATATTATCGTTCACATAATTAATAATATCATGCTACCTATTTATATAATAACTAGGTGTAAGTGGCACATTGCCTTAACACAAGTTGCGTGAAAAGCTTTTTTTGCTTCAAGTCTGGTCTCTAGACAACGTCTTAACGGGGTCCTAATGTATCTATAACCGAATAGTCTAATTTTTCCCTTCATATAAAATCACTAAAATTCGGTTTGATCTATTCCGTTGCCGGTTGATAAAGAGAAATGTATTCATTTGTATATTAGTAATATATGCTGATTAGATAAGGCCTTTCATATTAGTGTTATCTTTGCTAAAATGATAATTAACACATTCATATTCATTATCTAATGCTAATGTAACCGACAGTTTGCTAACATTATACGGTATGGATAATGGCATGTGATGACATTTTTATTTTTAATAATAAATTTATTATTTATATATTTTTATTATTAATAGTTTTTTAATCATTACACTCTTCTAGAAGCATTATTTTTAGTACAACGTTTTATATATGGGCGTTTTCATTGTATTCTAGAAAAATAGGCATTTTAAACAATCTAAAGAAGTATCTTAAAAATATCTTTAATACCAATAATTATTGTAAGTCATATGTTATAAATCAATGTTTAGGAAATTTGAAAGCACACTAAACTTTTATAAACTAATGTTTATAGATTTTTTTCTAATATTTAAGCATTTTCCGCCAAATATCTATCCATTAAATTGAAGCTGAGTAACATTCATAGTAAAATTAGGGTATTCATAATAAAAGTACAAATTATCCCTGTAACAATAAACATTTTCTTTCAATTAACATACTACAAAAATATGTAAAAAATCTTAGTGATAATTTTAATTTTAAATTGAATTTTTTGAAATATAATTTTGAATTGTACTTGCAAGATTATGAAAAAATGGTATTTCAAGTACTGTTTTTTGCTCGATTCTATATTTTTTGTAGAGCCTACTACAGATCAAAATATAATTAACTTCTTTATTCTCAATAAAATGAAGACCTTTCGATTAACATTTTTTTATTGTTTTTTCTGAATTTATTTTTCATTTGCGCTGTAGATTTTCTTTTAGAAAGATACAATATCCACACGTAGTATTTGTGAATAAATGTTTAATAAAACTATAATGTGTCCATAAATATACGATCATCAATATGACACGTGGCATTTCTAATTAGGCGACGAAGTTCGATCCGAACAAGATGGTTTAATTGATAAATAAATTTTCGTATCGACTTTTCATAGCAACAACGCCACAATTTCTTGAATGAATGATTCATCTAAACATCGTCGCAAAAACACAAATAAATAAATAATCGATCCGCTTTATTAGTTATGACTATAATTATTGCCAGTAATTTGCAGTAATAGTTTCCAGGAAAGCAGAAAAACATATAAATACGTAGATTTTATAGGTTTCCACTTGTAGACAGAATTTTTCATCGCAATTGGAGAGGAAGTACTTATTTGAGTTATTTTTATAAATTAAAATTTAATTTTTAAATGTATTGATTCAAACATAACTCTCGAGACATATATGGGAAATACTTATTTCTTTTCGTGTTGCAGACTAATAAACATTGCTATTTTTTACTTGCATGTAATTAAGCAACTTAATTACTGTTATTTAATATAGATTTTTTATTATTTCTGTGCGACTTCGCTCGTTAGCAAAGTTAATTTGTTTTACTCTCATAAAAGTTATTAAATTAATTAGCGGTCTTAATATTCAAATATACGAGTAAAATCATTTGAAATTCAATAGTTGTATTTATTAACTATTCAAATAAAATAAGTATTAATGAATTAGGTAGCTTTCAGTAACTTAAAAATTTTGGATAATTATATGATGCAAATTATTTTTATATGTTGTAACGAGTTTTAGGATTAAGGGGTGTGCAACCTTTTGGCAACTATCTATTATCGTTACAATGTATATTTAAGTTATTTTAGTAACAGTTTTAAAATCTATGAAAATAAGAATTGAGTATAGTTTATTAGCATAAAGCCTAAATTTATATATCCTAGGGGCTCAAATGGTTCTAAATTGATAAAAAAAAATCTCTGAAAGCTCTTAATACTAACTTTCGCACTCTAACCAAAGTTTCTTGTTTCTTTTTCCTAAGTAGATACTCATTTTATAAAATATATCAAACTTTTGTTGTATTTTTTATTTGTTTATTATCTATATATAAATCTATATATATATATATATATATATATATATATATATATATAAATTATCTAAATATTTCGCAACTTACGTTGCTGGACATTTGCCACCATTGTTCATAATTAAAAATACCGAACAAAAAATATAAAAAAATAATTATTTTAAGTGAATATCTAAATAATCATTATTTAAATAAGCCAATTATTTAATGTTGTTTTATATAATTTATTGAAAATTTATCATTTAGGAGAGACCCTAATATCATTACGAACTTGAAGCTTTTCAAATTTCTATGACAACCCTACTAAATTTATAATTATTTAAAGAATATAGAAATTATATTACTCATATATATATATATATATATATATATTTATATATATATACACCTAAGTCTGTTTTTACACGGTCTTTTTGTACACGGTTTGATATAACACGGTTTGAAAATTGAATATTTTTAAATTTTTTACACGAATTTATTCCATTTAGCACGATTTGAAATTTTATGTACCTAAATTTTTTTTTGTCAAATTAAATTTTTGCGAAGTATGTTCATATCACAAAAAAGTATTTATGAAAGAAAAAAGTCTGAAACCATCGATAGTATCGATAGTTTGCGATCACTAGCTTAAAGATTTAAGTGAATTCCCCTTTAGCGCGTACAAACAATTTTTACTGGTCAAAGCAAATGTGAATAGCACTAATTTAATTCTTGTTCTTAAAAATTCTTGTTTTTCACCAATTTTAATAGGTTTTAGAGATTAGGAACAAATCACCCATTTTTGTATAAGATCAATGTCTTTTTTACACGTTTTTTTTTTTACACGGATTCTTCTGGAACCAATCTCCGTGTAAAAACAGACTTAGGTGTATATATATATATATATATATATATATATATATATAAATACAAATGTATAATTTCTCATCAAAAAACGTGTCATTTGGACTAACAAGGTACCACAAAGGCAATTTACAGCGGTCGCTAATTGATTACATCAACTTCATGGAGAGCTTTTTTTTTGTTATGTTTTCTATATACATATTTTTATTTTTTAGTTGAAATAATACAAATTTCTTTGTGAGATAATGACCTTACGATAATAAAACCAATTTCCATATCCTGACGATATCAACAAATATTTTCCAACCTGCATTCAAATTACATGAAATTTTTGTTGAGTTGTTACCGATAAAAGCGAGAAATTTTTGCAGTGACACGTATAGTTACTAGAGTTTTGATGCTGGATATCAGTAATTGGCAATATAATTATAGAACTTAATTACTGGTATATGTTTTAGTGTATATGTGTTTACTATTTATATATATACACCGAATTACGTGCATTTCTATACATAATTTGTGTCCATATGTCACACCCAGTAACCTAGATCGCGGCCGATAGATCTGTCAGCTGTGTGACCGCCAAACATTTTGGAGCATTGCGTCACATATTTGCATGTGTTCGTACGTTTTTGCTAAAGTGATTTTATTTATATATATAGAGACGAGAGACGTGCCCATGTGTTGGTCGCAAAACTGTCTAGGTCACGGCAATTCGCACGAAACGCTAATGAAAACGCACGTTATTATCAGCTTCAGATCGCCTAGGTAGGAGGAAAATTCACTAAAGATAACATTATCTACATGGTGATGTTCTAGGATATTATTTGCTGTATTGTTCTAGCTAGAACTGCTAAAAACTAACTTGTATCATTTTTATGAACTGCTTATTGGTTGTTTCCTCAACGTTTCAAGGCAAAGTCGAAAATCGTTCGATATTAGTTGGGTATAATTTTTGGATGTGATCGATCGAGCCGTTTTTTTTGTGATAAATATTTTGACGTTTTTAATAAAACTAACACTTTTGGCAGAGTTTATCTTTTAAACGAAAACATCTTAAATTATTATATGAAAAGTTGTTTATTTATAAAAATTTATTAAAGTTTAGAACAATGAGTAGCGGTCGCGCTCTTAAGATATTCGAAGGATATCAACTTTAAATCGCATTTATTTTTTTATTAACAAAATAATTGTTTTTTTACCTAGAAGCTAAGGCGTGAGCTGAAACTCAATTGATCTATAATTTAAAAATAAATAGAAAGTTCATCCAACGTACCTTAAGCTACTTACACCAAATATTTTTATTTTAATTTTACGCGATTCTTACATACATATAACGAGAATTTCAAATATATTCTATATATCAAATATATAGATATATTCTATATATCAAATATATAGAAAATTCATCCAACGTACCTTAAGCCACTTACACCAAATATTTTAATTTTATTTTACGCGATTCTTACATACATATACCTAGAATTTCAAACATATTTCGGTGTAATTTTACATTATACAGTTATAAAAGATCATTTGAAATGACGGTAAAGTAAGTTTGCGATGTAGCCACAGTTTACAATTTTTATAAATTAAATTCTAATATTCAAAATTATTTCTGTACTTTTGTTATTTGTTACAATTTTATCAGTTACACGCATTTTGCATCTGTATATGCATTTTTTAGTAAGTTCTTTAGGAATTTTAAAATAATATTGAAAATGTCTTGAATGTCTCTTCTAAATATACATCTAATGTTTCCAATTAGAAGTAATTTAGTATTTATCTCATCTTGTTTATTTTAGAAGCTGTGTTGTCATTCTCATTTATATTATGTATTTTTTGGCCAAGCCCTATGATAAATTTTGCATGTCGTAGTACGCGTGCGGGCGTAGCAGTACACAAATATATTAAGGTGGAAGCGTAGCTGATTAGTTCTACGAAGAGATAGCAATTATCATTAAATGATAAAAAAAATAAAATGATATAGTATATATATATATATATATATATATATATATATATATATAGTTTCATATTATTCAGATTTTTTGTATCTTTTGCTAATATATTGGGAGCTTTCTCCAATATAACATCTATCACAATCTGAACATTTAACTTTATGAACTGAGTCGGTAACTCTATCAGATGGTATAAGGTTTATGAACTAAAAGTATTATCGAATTTAAAAACTAAGAAAAGGCTTTTATCTTTTTAAAAAAAAAAACTTTTAAAAAAAATAAGAAAAATTAACTAAAAAAGGTAAGCAAATGATACCTTTATATTTACTAGTAAAAGAATAATATTCTTAATATAATAGTCATATGTCTGACATGACCCATGTACATTTTAGCGTCAGACACATATGACTGACATGGCCATTGATGTATTAAAATTAAAATAATGAAAAAAATTTAAGAATTATAAATATATAAATGAGTATGTAGAATTTATCCTCCTTTCGTTGGCATAAGTTTCTCGATTATGTATGTCGTTCGGAAGTTTATGCACGCTCCTTCCTACACATAGATTTTCCTACGTTTATGTTTCATAAGAGAACATACGGACGTGAGGAATAAAAATACACGAATTCGCGAATGTGTGCGTTTTACACGCGTGTGCATAAGTTCTATTCATACATCAGTCACATTGAGATAACCGACATATCGGGTCCAGGGCTTGCATTAGATTTATCGAATATTGATCATATTGAAAAAAATCCAAGCCTGTTTAAATCCATGCCCACATAACCAGGTGGAGCTACAAATATCAGACATATGATATGATCTTATATGAGAATAGCATATCATTATATATTACAATTACACTGTTGAAGTATCATCGCTATTACACAATTTCCAAAGTTTTCCCGCAGTTGGTTGGTTAGTAAAAAGATTATATATGTTAACTATATGTTAATGTTAATTAGTTAACATGCTGGAGGAAACGAAAAAGTCTGATTTAAATAATTAACATATATTAAAAATTTTCTTTTGGACCAGTAATTGGGGAACCGGATTATATTGCTCCAAATGGGGTAAAAATGGACTTTTGGGGATAAAAAGTATGTAAATTTAATTGGCACTTACATAATTCTACATATGGGGGTAATATCAACTTGAACAGAAATATTTTGGGTGAATGATTAAAAAAGTTCCCCGATCACTGTTTTAGACATTGATTTTAATAGAGACTTGAGAATTAAAACTTAAAAAATATATTAGAAAATTTCAAAAGTTACAAAACTAACGTAAGCAATTGGGAACAGAAGAAAAAACAATAATAAATATTTTGCAAATATTATTTCATCCTGGCACATTTGAAAGTGTAAGCTATCAGACACTGTAATCCACAGAAACCTGAAAAAAGTTAAAAAAAAAAAAAATTGTTTATAAAAGTTATGTAAGAATTGGGATTGTACAAATAGGAATAATAGATTTTATGAAAATCTAAATATGAATATATGTAGATGTAGAATATAAATATTAGGGATTAATTTTCTAACTAAACATGCATGCTTTGAATTTATTTTTTGAGATAACTTATATAATTAATAATTATCAATGCCAGACGAGGTCTTTGAACTTCGAAATAGCAATGATGAATATTTTGGAAATATTATTTTATCCTGGCTTATTTGAAATGGTAGGCTTTTAGAAAGTCACAGAAACCTGAAAAAAAAGTTGTGAAAAATATTTTAAAAATTTACTAAAATAATGTAAGGATTGATATCGTAAAAATATGAATGATACATTTTATGGAAATATAAAAATGAATAGATGCAGATGTAGAATATAAATATTAGGGATTAATTTTCCAACTAAACATGCATGCTTTGAACTTATTTTTTGAGATAACGAAGAAATTTATATAATTAAAATTATCAATGCCGGACTAGGTTTAATTATTTTATTCTGGCATATTTGAAAGTATAGGCTTTTAGACACTGAAAGACACAGAAACCTGAAAAGAGTTGAAAAAAATATTTTAATATATATATATATATATATATATATATATATATATAGATGTAAATGTAAAATATAAATGATAAATATTAGAGATTAATTTTCAAGCTAATCATGCATGTTCTGAATTCATTTTGAGATAATGAAAAAAAATACAATCAATAATTATCACATTTTAGTAAAATTTTAGCGCTTGCTGATTTGCATGTACTACTCTTTAGATCGATCATGCGTTCAAAATGCATTTACGCATGCCAGACTAGGTCTTTTGTCTGAGTATGCTCCGCTCATATAAGTAATACCAACTAAAATCTCCGCTTATTTCTTGCCTCTGGTCAAGATGGAAACCGCCGTTAGGCTTTACTTTAATGGGTGGGGAGGCTCTAGAATTCTATAATTGTCACTCTTAATTAAATTTTGGTCTTAGTTGGACCCATTTTCTTCTTTCCGAAGATGTCTTCCTGATCAGTTGAGTGTGTATCTATAACTATGTTGTGCTAGGTTTGTTTCTCTGTTATGTTGAATTATATATGTTTCATAAAATTAAAGTCAAAATTTGTTGACCAAAAATTTAAATTATTCAAAAATATATATTTTGCAAAGCCCTGTTTATGAGGTATCACCCATGTAAAACCGTTGCTGTCTACGAATGCGTTTACTGTCAATGTCAATGTCATAGCGAGTCAGTTGCATTTTGCCGACGCGCGTGTGTGACACATTTCGCGACGGTTTTGAAATTTTCATGAAAACTCTTACACCCAATAATATTTCAATAAACTACCTTGTCGACTGGCTAATGAGAATTTTCATCGAGGAAAGTAATATAATATTTATTGGCCAATTCTCTCGGAAAACCTTCGAGCTTGTGCGTGCACGTGCGACGGACGATGGTGATTTGTGTGACTCGTAGCGAAGAGAATTAAAATGTTATGTAAGAATTTTGATCGCAATATGCTGCAGTGAAGTGCGTTTGAAAATAATTAGCACTTGCCGTTTTATTTCAAATTAAGTGTAGGTTACCTCGATATAAATAGTCCTATGTATGAAGCACGTGTCAGGAAATTATTGGAAAAGTCGTTAAAGTTGGATTACGGTTATTTTGTGCTTTGCTAATGCTATTGATCGCATATTTACTTATGCTAATGTGATGAGTTCATGAGGTTTAAGTGAAGAATTGGACTAATAAAATAATTAGTGTTGAAGCAATAAACTTGTTTATAAATAGACTCGAAAATTTCCTTATTCGAATAAGACTAAAACCTGTTTCGAATCAACTCGAATCAAGTCAAATAAAACCGAACAAGACAAAAAGCCATAGCTAGATTTTGTTAATATATGTGATTAAAATTTGTGATAGAAACTGTTAAGCTTAGCCAATAAAGTCGAAAATGTAGAGATAGCTAACTTAATTTACTATAAAAAAAATTACAAAAATGATTAAAAATGTTTTAATGCTGAAGACGATTGATTGTTAATAAGACACTTCTGCATCACTAAAGAATATAAAACAATATTTGGAATCTTGGGTCTATTGGTAACGTGTTTTTTTTAAATCGATTCAATTCAGATCATTCGAATGAGCGAATTGAAATTGGATGGCTCACATGATTTAGTTCAATTTTTTATTCTTACATTTATATTTACCATTTTTTTTTAATATTTATTAAAATTGATGTGCTTACATATTAAATCACAGTAATTATTTCTCGGCTTGATACTAGTTGATTCGAATCATCTAAAATGTGATTCAAATGAGGTTTAAAGGCTTGATTCGAAGGATTCGATATATTTGTGTATACGAGTATAGCATACATGTATATCTTTTTTGTTCCATTTCTAACACAAACAAATATAAATGCTCGTGTTTGAGCATGTGTTTATATTTATGTGTACTTACAATGTAAATATCAATCGTAGATGGTAACTTTCACAGTTTAATTAATAGTTATTTGACTGCCAAAGATTGCCATTCTTAAGTATTTTTGGCAGCGTGTGAATCTGTTGAATCTATAATCCTAAAAATTATAAATTTCAGTTAGTAGATTGGATTATTTGCATTTTGATTTATTGGTATTTATAATATCATTTCTATTATTTAGTTATATATGTATATTTAGTGCTCGTGGGTGCAATGTGACTTAAGAAAGTACTTCAACTATAGATCAATGTGAACTATTTTTGTGTCAGATCCAATATACCCAGTGAAGCAAATCCGAATCATATATGAATGTGTACCATAAGATCAAACGAGACATGTAAGTGTGCAATTTATATCGATAAGCTCGCTAGAAATAATTTATCAATAAATAGATATTTATCTCAGAGCGCATATATACAGGTTTTATTGCAAATTGCTTCTCCGATATCTCTCCGACTTTCTTCATGTGACGCGAGTGTTGATATCGCAGTATTCTTGATATTATATCATATGTTAAAGTGTTTGAGCTATATTTAGATTGGAAGTTATGAGCAAATTCATATGCAGATTTTTTATGTGCTCTCTAGACGCAGAATATGTTATGTCAGTGATAATAATACAATGACTAGTAATAATAAACTAGGACAGATCAAATGACATTTTAGCCGTTTTGTGGTAAATTGTAATGATTTTTTATATTATATCATAATCATAATGCATTGTAGAGAATCCAATTTAAAATATAGTAGTTCATCATCATCACAAATTGATGTTGGTTCTTATAAAAAATAATATACCCAATAATGTGCACAAATTCTGTATTCATATGCAATACAGAAAATTCATAAAATCATTCGTCATTGACCAAATTGTATACCAACATTTTGCCTTCATATGTGTCTCCTTTTCTGTTCTTAACCTGGAACGAGGCTTTGCTCCGGGTCTAGGCACAATCCGCGGTACGGGTTCTGTGTGCGACAGAATAATGCTTATATGTATCGGTATATATATATATATATAATATATAATATTAATAATATTGAAACCCTTTCTAAATCATATTTCAATTCAATTATACATTCTTTAAGTAAATTTCTTAACTAATCTCTAAACCCTTTCTTATACATTAATTAGAAAATACTATGAAAAATTCTAAATTGGTAAATTTTATGTAAATTTACTAAATGTATCATTTCTAATTTTTATTTTATTATATAATCCGCAGTGTATATTCTAATCGAAGTATCGATTTATGAATTACAAAAATTAATTGAAATATGCAAAAAAATAAAACTAAAAAATATGATACAAAGTGAATAAAAATAAAATAGCAGAATTAAACTGAATACAGTTTAAACGAGAAAATGTTAAGTTAAAAGTCGCAATTTTAAATAGAATATGTGGCACTAAAATTATGCTTTTTGCTGAACCTTTACTTGTTAAATTTGGAATTTGCTTCCGTTATTCATTCTGTCGGTAATTTTCGAATTTCCTTGCAAAAAAACAATTCTCTGAAAGTTTTAGCTCTTAATATTGTATTTTAGATAGAGCGCAATTCAATCAAAGTTTTGTATGGAAATAGCATGAAATCAGAGAATTGTTTTTTATCAATTTGGAACCATTTGAGCCTTTAGGAGCAAGGAAATTCGAAAATGTCCATGTTAAGGACCACTCTAGTGTATATGTTTGGATAAAATTTTTGTGCACGATTACGAGAGCAAGGATTAATTGATTTAATGATTCAAAGACCATTCGATTGGTATTGACGAATAAGTTTTTAACAGAGGCAGGTCCAGCAGTTTTGGATATACGGAGCCTAAAGTAAAAAGATATAAATTTTTGAGAGGACGGAATTTTTGGCTATGTCAAAAAATGATATTTGGGGAAACCAGGTCTAGGGGTTTCAACCTCTTGAAAAACATCCAAAAGAAATCAAATTTTGTTTTTTTTTCAAATTTCCTAAGTTTTTCAAAAATTTAAACAAATCTCAAATTTCGAATATCATATTTTATTACAATGTTCAAAAATATACTTAAAATATTTATATACTTGAAATAAAAAAATTATAACTTTGCAAATCAGTTTCAAACTGTTGCATAATTAGAAATTTAGGATAAAGACAAGGATCAGGTTTTTTTTTATATAATATATATTTTTTGTAAACATATAAAGTTCGTCGCCCAAATCTAAGCACAATGCCTTTTGCACCACTATTTTTAAAAATTTTATTTAGCAAAAGCTATCCAATATATTCTCCAAAGACCATTACCGGTGTTCCATTATTATCTCGGCCAGCCAGCATGATTGCCTAACCCTGTTCGGCAGAGGCGCCTGCCGTCGCCAGTAAGTCTGTGCGTAACCGCACGCGTTGCGTATGTGTGCGTTTTGTGCGTACGGCGGACACGCGTACTGTTCCTGTTACTTTTTATATATGCGTGAACTTTTTTGCATATTCATTAGAGTGTCTATATCTGTCAGTCTGATCAAATGATTTGTTTTGCTTAATTGATAGTGGGGGAGCTGGTAGTGGATCCTTGAAAAAAATTGAGATTGATCAATAGTTAAATCATTAGAGAAAGAACGTGGAATAATCTTCTATTAACTATATGACTCAATGCAAGTTAAACAAGAAGTAATAAAAGTCTAAGAATAAATCTTCACTTGATTTATTACATTTATTATGCATCTATGAATTTATTATTGATATATGAATTTATTATCCAGATATGGAGTTTGATCCATATGGTATATATCGCATACTTATTATGTGAATAAAACTGACTATCAAATAGTGCAATTAAAAGTAGTGATATCGGATTTTACTTGAAAATATAGATAGCGAAATGTTTAAGTGAAAATAGAACTGCCTCGGCATTGCTGCATTAAAATTAAATCCTATATCATCACTTTTAGAGACATCAAATTAAAATATTAATATATAAATGACTTCAACCATCGAGTTACCTTATTCTCAAAATAAAAATTAGGAAGTCATCAAACAAGCTTATAGAACTTAAAAGGTCAGATTCGTGTTAATATCTAAAAAATATAAGTTGCTCAAGTTACAAGAATTTAATAATAATTTGTCCCTTATAACAAAAAATCATTACTTTCATTGCTTGTATCTAAATAATTTTACAAGATACGTACAATCGATTTAAATCCATTAAAAATATCTAAATTAATTTTTTCATATTTAAAATACGCCTATCTTTTAAATATTTTCATTCAAAATAAGTTATTATGTTCAATAAAACAAATAAAGGATTATCATCATCAAATTTAAACGTCAGTAATATTGTTTTAAACATTTTCGTTCGTATCACGTATTGGGTATTGCACTCTACATTTTCAATGTTATATCTGAAATATTGAATTTTATTAATTTAGAAAATATTAATTTTAACAATTTCAATATTTTACTTCATCACTCTTAAAAATTCAACTTGTCTGTTTTCTATTCTATTTAAAAATCTTTTTTTTTTGATAATTTTAATTACTCCGTTTGATTTTAATTAAATTGTCTGATATTCTTGTATGAAAAAATATTAATTTTAGTTAATTTGTTTTGAAAATAAGCAATTCATTACAAATGAATGAATAAGTATGATTGATTTATTCAAAATATTGGATTTAAAATTATAGAGGATTTATATTTTTATTTATTTATTTATTTCACTTTTTTATCTTGATTTGTTATATTTACTTCTTTTATTGATATTTCATTATTTTAATTTTACTTCATATGACTGCAAAGATAAATTTAATTCGCCAAATTTAAAAAGATAACAAATAAATATGAAAAAAAAAATTTAAAAGACTTATTGACTAGGGGTAACCTTTCTGAATTTTAATTTGATAATTTACATTAATCTTCAAAATTACTGAATATTTTATTGCAAAGACAGATTGTAATTGAATAATGGAAACAAAATAAAAAAATCTATTCAATTAGGTATATTGATAGGTATATTGATCAATGAATCAATCAACCAATATGATAAGTGATACAACCAATCAATAGGTGATTTTAGTAAATATATTGTAAAAGGCGTTTTTACAAAGTTGGCTGTAACTGGCGATTGAAGCGTGTGAAATTTTAAATTATACGTGGAGAAGATTAATTTTTTAGCTAAGTTTTTTTTTGCAAATGTCTATTATCTTGAAAAATTTATTTCAGATTCTCGTCTAACAATTATATCTGCTGACCTGATCAAATGATTTGTTTTGCCTAATTGAGGACTGTGCGAGTCGCATATATATACGCACACGCGATGTGATTCCCAGAATATTGGATTTTGATTTGTTTTGAATTTACCTCTGTATTTATTGATTGGAATAGAAAAATACATTTGCGATTGATTTATGTGACATTCGTCTATTGTCGGGTGATAGCTGTAAATAAAATTATTTAGTAGAACAAAAAGTTAAATATAAATAGTTGTTTTAGAGTCAAGTAATGGAGCTAATTAATTATAATCAAAATTTCTTTATAATCAATTATGCCAAACTTTGATGATGTATTCGTTACGATTCATAATGACTCAAACGTCGAGAAAACATACAATAAAAAATCAGATTTGTGGCGAAAATGTAAACTTCTGTTTTGGGAAGTTAATAATTCTATGCAATTTGTTATATGTATATTGTAGATGTATAAAGTCGACTGGTGAAATCATATTAGAAAGAAAATGTTTTATACAAAAAGTAACGTTTTTTACTTATTTATTTCACTTATTTGTTAGTTATTTTACTATAATTATAATTATTTTTAACATTAGTTAATATTTTCGCACGTGTAGTTTCACGTAATATTATGTCTGTCAATGCAATGAAATTCATTAAAATTTTTGCAACTTATAATTACCTCGCTGCTATATCAAATAGTAAACAAATAAAATATCAGATAATCGTCATAATTTTTGTAAATTTTAAAAATGTCTCCAATACATTGTATATATAGTGCAAATTCGTTGCGAAATATTTACTTTACCTATGCACGTGGAGCATATGAATGTAGGAAATTATGCGTAGTGAATGCAAACATTATACAATAAATGTTTATTCACGAACAAATACAAATAACTTTCGAAGGTTATA
>NW_020539724.1:6119357-6138171 GCF_003426905.1 Ctenocephalides felis | reverse complement strand
AAGCTTTAGGTTTCACTTAAAAGCTCGTAATTTCTAAACAACGTGAGATAATTTTTTGCTCATTTTTTTGGACATATATGGTCAACACCCTCCCTTTTGTATTCACGTCGAGTTTTGAGGCACTCTGTATATATTTCTGAAAATTTTTGGGAGTATATGAATATATCTAAATTTAGAGAAGACATTCTTGGTTGAAGACAAACTTGTGGATTAATCTCAGATATGGCGGTAGAAAACATCACCAACATCTTGATAATTTTTTTGAATTTAGATAAATATTTGCACATATTCAGTGCATGTCTCAGCTGTTTAATTTGTTAATTTTTTTTCAGTCCTTCACCTTTAATTCCAATTCAAACTTTAGGAATGTGTTACAATAATTTCTATTCTTTCCAAAAATTCTTTGCATAACTTTTAGTTCTGCGTGTGTAAACTGCATGGTTCTACGAGATAAGTTTTACTGAAGAGCAACTGATACTCATTTCGTTTCAATGCCAAGGTCGCATTCACATTATTTGCCAACAAAGTTTGCAAACTACGAGATCTCTCCGCTCCTCTTAGTTCAAGCTCGTACTGTATGTTCTATACTATCGCCCGATGCACAGAAATGTATATAATATGTATTATAGAGAAATTCAACTTTAGATACGGTTTATGTGTGCAAGACTATAGGATCATTTATTTCATTCAGCTGATAAAATATGTAGGTTGGTTTTTAGGACCTCCATATTTTACAATCGATATTAGATCAAAAATATGGTTTCAATATTTGGAAGGCAAAATTGTTCGATTTCAAAATATAAAAAGTTTTATAATTTATCTATATAATAAAAAGGTACATAATTTAGGAATCAGTTACTAAAAATAGATATGACTTGAAAATCTTAATATCATATTTACCCTTCCTACTTCTAAATACCGTATCTATAAAATTAATATAAATATAATTCACAAAGATTTTTCAAACTTATTTACTATCTATGAATATAGGGCGATTTTTAGATTTGATTTTCAAACCCAGAAACATTTAACAAATACTAAATGAATTTTAAGCAATTCAAATTTTTTACTACGTAAATAATATTATCAATTTCTAGTCAAAAATCAAAATATGATTACAGTTAAAAATATTTTCTTAAGTGCGATATTTACAATGATTTTATTCGCCTTTAAATAATTATTGTGCAATAAATATTGCAGCACGTGTTGCTAGCCGAGTAAATATTATTCATTTATATAGAATTGTTTGATAATATTTTTATAAATTTATTGCTGCTGAATTTTAATTGTTCTTAATAACCGTGCTCGGTGTAGATTTCAGAAGGTGACAGAGCCGAATTCATGCCAGTACAAATATAATTATATATTTAATAATATTATAAAATATAAATGATTATATATATATATATATATATATATATATATATATATATATATATATATATATATTGAAGAGATATTAATTATGGGTTTTCTTCTTGATATGTAAAAACAAACACTTTTTAAAATTTATTGATTTTATTTTAAATTGTAACTTACATTATTGGGTGTTGATATTTTTAATCTGCTCTTGTTGGCGGTTCGAACATAACTTACCCCCGCTCAATAATAATCGGTCTTTACCTGGTTCGACCCTTATTGTCGGATAAGGGTCGATTTATAAAAGTTTTATATAAATGGTACCAACATACGAGGATAAATTACAAACATATTTGAATGAAAATGTGTTAAACATAAAATATTATAATAAATACATAATAGTTCTTAACAATATATATAATTATCGTGTTATGATGCCATTAGCAATATTGCTCCTAAACGGTTTGACTGATTTTTATGAAATTTTATTAACACGTTTTCTATTTTTCATAGGGCTAAGTAGTAATGGTAGATGCCCTTAAAATTTTAATTTTTTGTAATTCATAATTATAACACCCGCAGAGCTCTAAATTTCAACCCTTCTACCTCAAAATCTCTATTTCGTGATCATTAAAGATCGAATTATTTTCCACTTCACTTTCAGTCAGTGAATTTTCACTGAATTTTAAATCAGTTTTTATTGAGCTTACTGAAAGTCTGAACTTTACTTCAGAAAATAAATTATTTTTATCAGGAGTCAACTAAGTTCAAATTTTGTGACTAATTTTCTTTATTTAATTTTTTATGCGGAATTGTAAAATACACACAACTCTAAATTTTTACCTTCGCAACACAAATCATAGAGATTCATAATAATAATCTTTTTAGTTGTTCAATCATTTTTTATTCTTCATTTTCGATAACTGAACAATTATCGGCTGTAAAGATACAACAGAGAAGGAACTAGTTCATAAAATGGTATAATTATAAAATATAAAGTTTTCATAAAAGGTTTTACAGGAATGAAAATTGAAACAAAATGTAAGAGAGGTCATTGTGAATTTGTAATTCGAAACGATGCAGACTTGATAATTTCCATGATTTACAATACACAATTTTTTTAATGAATTTGAAAGAAAATTGAGTTGTTTTTCGCGTTGTATTGTGATATAGTTTCAACAATCCAAAATCCGATTATCCACGATCATCCTAAAGCTCACCTCCATCTCGGCCGAATCACATCGCAATTGCATGAAATTAATTGCACGTCATGAAATTCCAAAAGTGTTCACATATCAATGTTTGTGTTTTGTTCCGAACCAACACAAACAGCTCGCCGTCCGTCCGTCTTCGCAGAGGCAGGCACTACGCCGCCAGTTGACTTTGGCTGCACGCGGAACATCGCGGCCGGTCAGGTAATGTAAACCGCGTCCAATCACAGGTAACTACCATTTCGATGGGAAGGCATCAACATTAAGTCTGCCGTGTGCAGGTAGAAAACAGACACACACCTCCTTTTGTGTGTAACGCGATATTATGCATTTAATGTACGTCGTATGGTGAGAGCCGGCTAAGCGACACGCACGTATAGTTTCGTTCGTTCGAGTGCATGTGTGTCGTCGACGACGAACCACTTCTATGTAGTTACTTTTTCCAAACAAGTAAGTGGGATAGATATGATGATTTTAAAACATTATGAAAAGTTGTTTATTTAACAAGTTGCAACGATGTACAAGTTATAGCGGATATTTGTTGAAAGACCTTAGCATGGGCTGTGACAAAGATTTGAAAAGTTGTGTAAGTGTTCGATGCTTAAGCATTTCATGAACAGAACATTTTGATGTGAAACATATGACTTTTAAAGAAAATTATTATCATGTATAGAATGTACATCTCAGTCTTCTGCAAGTTACTTGATACTTATCTTTTGTATTTGATAAATATTTACATAAATCTATATAACATTCGATATTCTCATTCATCAAATTCATAATTACTAAAAAATGACAAGAAAAATATATAGTTATAACGTAGGATGTTTGTTTTTGTATAACATATTCTTAATAAATTAAATCTAATCAAAAAATTATAAGAAATAGTTGAAACATTAAGTATGTATCGTTATACAGTAGTTCAAACGATAATAAATACAAGAAAATACGTTATATAATGTTGATAAAAATAAAATAAAAAATTTGTAATAAAACTGCAACTTACCTTATATCACTTCACAATGATAATTTAAGCTTTTCCATAGGTTCATGAAAATCCTACTCGAAATTCGGTGAAAAACATATATTGACTGAAAGGGGTAAAGAAAACAAGTACAATGAGAGGTACAAAAGAGATAAAAAAATTGTGATTACTAAAATGAATATTACACAATAGGGGTTGTCGTAGGAAGGTGAAAATTTAGGGCTGTAATTTGTAATGTAATTGTAAATTATAAAAATAATGAAATAAAAGAAATTGGTCGAAAAATTGAAGAAAAATCTTACGGATGGGCAACCCTCACCAGTACCATTTAGGCGTATAAAAAATAGATATCGTCCAATTCCCAATCATACTGAACGTGAAATTTCGTAAAAATCGATCAAGCCGTTTCTTTGGATTATTGCCACTGACATCGTGACGTGAGAATGTGCATATAATATATTGTCTTATCAACACATAATATTTCCTATTTTTGGAGTATATAAATGAAAATGTTATTATCTTTAATGTTCTATTTAAATAAGTACCTAAATTTTAGCCATTCTTTGCCTTTTGAAAACAATTCATTATAATGTCATAAATATTGAAAAATATATGTTAAATTTATTTTCTGTAATTTTGTGAAAATCATGATTCACTTTGATGATGAATCATGATTTGAAAACAATTCATTATGATGTCAGAAATATTAAAAAAATTAAAGTGAAATTTATTTTCTGTAATTTTGTGAAAATCATGATTCACTTATCATTAATAGTTTACCTTTTCTCTATCCGATTCGATAATAGTTTATTAGATTGTTGACAGAAATTTGTATAATATTTGAAAGTGTGAGTCAACTCTTACGTCTAATTAGTTCGTATTACGATATTGAAAGAAAATAAATCGTTATTTAAATTTAAATAACGTGATATGGCAATTGGTATATTCCGATTGCCGTCATCGTCTGAGTTGCATATTGCGTTTAATTAATGTATATAGAAATTGGCAGTTTATAAATAATTATTGATTTTGAAGGCCAATTTTTTTGTAATATAAATTTGAACGGAACGTGCTTTTATAATGACTTTAATAAAAATATTAAAAAAGTATATTATTTTTTTTCTAATAATGCATATATATTATTTATCATAAAATATTTTGAAATACTATTAATGATAACTCTATTACAAATTTATAAGAAATTTCTTCTTTTTAGTAATTTACAGTAGGCAATTTTTGGTTTATAAATTCTGTCTGAATTTGGCAATGCAGTAAAAATTATGCATTTTTGCAATTCATTTCAATTTTTGCCAATAAGTTTATACACGAGTGTGTACTTTTTAAATATCTATACAAAATGCTTATACCAACCATGTAGCAATATTTTTATTTAAAATTCAAATCAATATCACAACACATTCAATAGTCTTATTCATATCATGTGCCACAATTGGCATTTCAATAGACAACAAATTTTTACATATTAATACTTATAAAAATCTGTGATTATTTGCATATTACATTCACAAATACATTGCCTCCGATCACATATAGAGAACAGGATCATATATAATATGCGGCAAATGTATGATTATATATAAATAACGAATTTATTGCACGTGGCCGCCCGTTCGATAAATCTTTGAAGGAGCATAATATTTGCTCAACGAAATGTATGGTATTAAATAACATGTGCAGTTTATATTCGATATGTCTTATTAGAATAAACGCACGCATATAAAAGATATGTAAAAATGTGATGAAATTATTGATACTTCTCATAAAATATTTTAACATTACCATTACGTCTGGCAATTATTATATATTAAGAAATCATTACTAAGAAATCATGCCAAAGGAATGTAATAAGTTGATTCAAATTACCATTTAAATTGAACTAGTAGAAATGTTTACTGATTCACACTTTGGCTAATTTTTATTTAACACGTTAATCGCCACAACAATATCAGAAAAACTTCCATATGGTCCGTTGAAGAAAAAATCTAAGAATTTTTGAAATTTTTAGTATTTTATTTTTGAAATTATTAATAGTACAAAAATACTATACTGAATTTAAAATATATAAAAATTTAATCATTGCAATATTTTACTAGTCCAAGTTTTCTTGCAATATAATGCTTTCTAATAAAAATATAATCCGTGTATTTACATACACGATACCAATAAACATGGGATTTATGAATTAGAATATATTTCAAAATATGTTTTTCATTTTTATTTAATTTAAAACTAACATACATACTTATTTTAGTATGAGTATTTCGCTTAGCACATCAATTGTACCGGCGGAATATGCTATCGTGCAAGAGTCTTTGAAAACTGCGCTAAAATTTGATTTCGGATAATATATTTTTATTAAAATATACAAATTATTTTAATTTTAATTGTAACTTATTATTGAATTTTATCATGAGACATATATATTATTATAAGAATTGTCACACAAAGAAATTGCATTGAAATGGTTTGCTGGAATTATTATATTTTAGAAATTTATCATTCATATATTTTTTTAATTTGATTTGCCTCATTTCGAAGTACGAGAGCTCAAAAACTAATTCATTAATTATTATTAAAGATACCTAAATTATTTCTTAAATAAATTTTCATGTTGCTTCTATATTTCATGTATGCATAGAGCCTGAAATCGTGTGTTTCTAATAACGAATTTCCAACCGATTTTCTTCTGACCTTACTTGCAGCAATTTGTAGTAAAAGTAACAGAGAACAAAAGTTTCTTACTCAATTGTCGAGTTACGTATATTCGTTGCACCAAGAATTGAATTAATAAGTTTTATGACGATGGTTATATTCATCCATATATGACGTAGCTATTGTGACGTAATAGTTATATAACTGCACTCGTTTTGCACGATGACGTAGTGCTACGAATAATGTCTGTAGATTTCAAGGAATACTATAAGCAGGGAAAATTGCACACAGCGGCGTTAAACATTTTTCTTATCTCCTATTGCATCTTCTGAGATTTATGTATAAATTGTAAAAATCATTGAATCTGGACATAGTATAGTAACCTTTTGGTTAAATCTCACATTTCTACTTCAATTATCTTATAATTGAAACTCGCGATGAGTAAAAATTGTCGACTATAACCTGGCCGTTTTATATACTAATTTTTACGCCTGTCCTGAAATGGACAAGTAAAACTGTAGGAAATAAAATCACTTTAAAAATTCAAAATCTTCTGACCATTATCAGATATTTTAGAACTAAAATATTAGAATGTTTTTTGTTCCTCATAATTAATATTGGTAAGTTCAAAAAAATTAATTTTTATTCAAATGTAATGAGGGAGTGCAAAATGAAATATCACATTGCATTAGTGTTAGTTAAATAAGCCAAACCCACAAATATGATTTTCCAACTGCTTGCCGAGAAAGCTATCGATATTCATATTACCGTACGAGTGCAATTATTTTCGATTAGAACAATTGGTGTTTTATTTATTTAAAATATTCTATTATAATCGTTTTAATAAATAATACCAGTAATTACATTCCTTAACACGTTAATTGACTCGGAAATGAAGGTAATTTTTTCACGTTGGCCAAGGTAATTATGTTAGATAATTTATTAATTTAGTTAAAAATGTATCGAGGAAACTTAACACAATTTTATATAATTCTATGTTTTGTAATTCATATACGTATCAATGTAATTACTAACTGAGTCTTTAGGTATTTTTGTATTATTGTATCTTTTTGCATAGTCACTAATTAGCTTGGGGAAGCATATTGCGTAAAATAGAAGTAAAATAATACTTACTGTGGATGCTATAGCATTTATCGCATGTAACGACTTAAATTTGATAATCTGATTACCATCTGGCAAATTTAGGATTTCACCACCTATTTAAAATTAAAATTACGATCATATTATTACTTGGATGAAACTTATTGTTTCATTTTTTTGCCAAAACGCTATTTTTTAAGTCACACATGTATGACTGATCTGACGGCCCTAAATTAAACTTTTTCTTATACCAAATCGAGTATGTCATGCAGCATGTAGAACTTCTTAGCGTCAGGCGTTCTGTACATATTTTTTTTTTACTAACTCTTTTATTTACAACTGTCCAGTAAAGGACATTTAGTAAATTTAATGAATTTACAATAGTCCGCCGAGAAGGGACATTGTATACTACATTGTCATGTTGGAAAAAACAACTCAGTAGTTGTTTTTTCCTTTCGATATAAAATTCACAATATTTTATTATTGAATAATTACTAATAAATAATGATTAAGTTATTTCCATTTTTTCTCAGGAGAGTTGATGGCTTAAATTCAATGGCGCTTTTGTTTTCAATCTTCTTCGATAGTTCTCTGTTATCAATGAGTTTGCTAATGTATTTGGGTGATTGATTAGCTTGTTTCTATACTTATGTGCTGTTTTTGTTATTACTTCATTTATGGTAGGTGTATTCGTGTCGGCATGAATCAACCAGTTGGGAATAGGTTGTCAAATATCTCCCTTCCGCTTTTTTGCTCTTGGTTTATAATACAAAAAGGCGGAAGGGAGATATTTGACAACCTTATATGAAATATATATATATTGATATATTTTGGAGCGTTCTGTACATATGCAGGATTAAAATGTACTACGCAAAACTCTATGCTATAGATACTCCTATACAGGAATCCTATATTTCCAATACAAAAAATATTTAAAATTCCCAGCAGATAAATCTTTCCGATTTGTCTTACCAGGAAGCATTCGCTGTTGTCTAAATGATATATGACCGCAAAAGCGCTAGAGAAAAAGAGCAGTATTCCATTCATCAATAGACGACGCGTCCGAAAACTACATTTTTTCTTTTCGGTTCGACATCGCTGGTCAGAAAGAAAACTAGCGGCTTTCTCGTTTATCCCAAAGAAATGTTGTGTTCGGCGCGCATGCCTCGCAGAAAATGTGCTAGGATAACACACGAAGATAGAGGTTTGATTGTGTGCAAGAAATGCGAAGGGTGGACGGAAGTGACTATACACCGTATCACCCTCTCTTCGGAGAGTTGCGTGCTTTCCTCGGCGCTGCCGTTCGGCCGTCCGCGCTCCGTGTGCGAGAACGGCGCGCCCGATGTATCGTCCGGCCGGGCGGGGATAGATGACTCCGCGGCGGCGGGGCGACCGAGCGCGAACACAAGCGTGCTCTCCGTCGAAGGAGAGACGGACGAAAGCTTCGTGTCTCGGGCCAAGGGGGGAAGTGTTTTTAGTCAGTCGCGCGCTAGTAGCGTTCGTGTTCGTGGGGGCCACGGCTTAAGACTTGAAACAGTACCGCGACGTCCGTCGAACCGTCAACAATAACAACGAGCGCGCGTTATCACAAAGACTCCCCCGTTCGATATTAAAAATCTAATACACCACCCCCCACTCAGAACGCGGAAAACTACTAATTTTTTAAGAAAAACACAAACAATACTAAAAATAACTGTACCCGTTCGACGATCGCGGACCCTACAAAGTGTCAAAGAAAGGTGCGAGTGTGTTTGAATTGTGTGTGAAGAAATAAATAAAACAAAGTGACAGTTCAAAACAATGTACATATAACATAAAAATATTTTGATAGTGTTTATTACACACGCGCGCTCTCAGCACGTGACTCATCTCAAACCCCCGTACGGTCTTCCAGTTGGTGATGTGTGCCGTGTTACGTGTACGGGGTGAGGACTGGCGTTATATCGTGCGATAGTTTTTCATTTAATTTTCCTTAATTGGGATTTTTTTAAATATCTCGGAAAACTTTGTTCTGTCGGCGAGCTGATCTGCTGTCATCAACGGCGCATCGGTAGCGAGCGTATCAGCCGCAGCCGGCTTATGGAGCATTCAATCTATCTAGCAGGATATAAGGTTTCTATCACCAATTATTATATTTATACATATATCATCTACCACTTTGTTTTTCATACTTAAACTTATTTAGCAATTATAGTCATTGCAAAATATATGGGCAATCGGAAGATGACTTTACTATACATCCCTAAGTTTAGGAATACCTTGTGTCAATTATTTTTTCTCTTAATCTGTGATTCCATTAATATTCCATAAACTACATAAATTATATTACATATGATTAAGTAAATATATAATTTTTTGTCTAGTATAATTAAACATATTTAGCAGCTACTCATTTTTATATATCTAGAGGCGACTTTTCTACAGATATCACTAATAAAAATTCCAAAGTTTAGTAATATTTAGTGCCAATTATTTTTTCTTTAAATCTTTGATCATGGTAATACAGCAGTTAGATATAAGAAATATAAATAATATAGCAATTATACATTAGAAAATATCTAGAATATTATTGTATAAATATCACTACTAAAAATCCCAAAGTTTACCAGTATTTAATTTTTTTTCTAATCTTTGTTCCTATTAATTACATGAACTAATATGTTATAAGGTTTTAGAATATACATACATTGTTGCTCAAATTAGAATTTACTTAAAAAATATATTACCTTATACGTGATTACAAAATTATCGAAATATGTACAATTTAAAGATTATATTGCTAATCAAATCTGAAGTTTTGTTGCTCGTTACATAATTTCAATATATCATATAAATTTCGGCGGATTAGTAGTTCTGTTCAATCAGCTAGAATTCATTTATTTCTTTCTGAAATTGAAATAAAAACAGGGAAATATTTCAAAACACATTGATATCATTTTGCGATCTTTATATTTGCTTATCGGAAATTGGCCTTGTGGAAAAAGATACTATTACGTATATCGTATAACATTAATTTCTACTGCTTCAATATTTTATGATAACGCGGCCAATTCTATGAATTTTTAGAGAAGAATAATCTAATTTTTACTATGAATATTATACAGCTTCATTACAATGGATACATATTTGCTAGAAAATGGTTAAATAATGGATAAACTCAACTAAACGTGTTATTAACAATTCAGTCTTTTCTAAAACTGCCTGAATATGAATTTGTAATATAAGATTCACAATAGGTTTTTTTTACTTATCTGATAACTCTTTACGTTATTACTATTGACTATTTTCTATTAGAATAAATTTAAATATAATAATTTGTATTAGGACACCAAAAATGCAGAGTAAACGTTAGTTTTTTTGTCAACATATATATTATCCTTATTTTATTATATCTTTATATTATATATTATATATTTACATCTTTAATTTATGCGCCTATTCCTTCAATTAACATCTGCAATTATTTTATAACTACAATTTGAACAAGTAAATCTTTCCATATAATTTTGTTTCTAATTGCATCGTTATATGCAATCACATATAATTTCTTAATTAGGATAGAATCAATAAGTAAATAAATTATGAACTAATTAATTAACTTTTCTATAATTGCTGCGTTTTTTAATTGATGTTATGAATCATATTATGAAGTAAAATTTTATATTTGGACTTTGGCAAATGCGTTTCAGCTCGCAAGATTTGCGATTATACCTTATTGCGAACTTACCTGTTTTTTTCTAGTGATCCAACATTTGCAGAGGTTGTCATGAATGTTAAATAATTCAATATCTAGTCAACATTATAAAAATGAGACGCCATAAATGCACACAAACATATGCGAATTAAGATGCAGAAAGTTATGGCAATTAGTTTTTTAAATGAAAATATTTATTTTAGATCAATATAATAATTGAGCACCTACAACAATAAATTGTATACTTTTAAAAAAATATTAGAACTTAAATAATACAAGAAGTTCATAATTGTAAGTAAAATTGGTTGAACTTGATGTTAAATTCATTCATTCTATAATTAAAATGAACACTGTATTATTATATATACACTTAAGTAAAAATTAGAAAATGAATAATACAAAAAATTAGCAGAATATTAATATTAGCTATTTCTAGTCGATCGTTCAATATTAATTAATATAATTAAATTAAATTAAATTTATTCTAATAAATATGGTTTTACATCCAAATGTCATACTTATATTAAAGTATAGTTAAATTATCATTAAATTATTTAATCATTTGCGTTGAAACCTTAACTATATTCTCGTTCACATAATTAATAATATCATGCTACCTATTAATATAATAACTAGGTGTAAGTGGCACATTGCCTTAACACAAGTTGCATGAAAAGCATGAAAATGCTTTTTTTGCTTCAAACTCGATTTTGGTCCGGTCTCTAGAAAACGTCTTAACGAGGTCCTAATGTATCTATAACCGAATAGTCTAATTTTTCCCTTCATATAAAATCACTAAAACTCGGTTTGATCTATTCCGTTGCCGGTTGATAAAAAGAAATGTATTCATTTGTATATTAGTAATATATGCTGATTAGATAAGGCCTTTCATATTAGTGTTATCTTTGCTAAAATGATAATTAACACATTCATATTCATTATCTAATGCTAATGTAACCGACAGTTTGCTAATATTATACGGTATGGGTAATGGCATGTGATGACATTTTTATTTTTAATAATAAATTTATTGTTTATATATTTTTATTAATAGTTTTTTAAACATCACACTCTTCCGGAAGCATTATTTTTAGTACAACGTTTTATATATGGGCGTTTTCATTGTATTCTAGAAAAATAGGCATTTTAAACAATCTAGAGAAGTATCTTAAAAATATCTTTAATACCAATAATTATTGTAAGTCATATGTTATAAATCAATGTTTAGGAAATTTGAAAGCATTTATAGATTTTTTCTAATATTTAAGCATTTTCCACCAAATATCTATCCATTAAATTGAAGCTGAGTAACATTCATAGTAAAATTAGGGTATTCATAATAAAAATACAAATTATGCCTGTAACAATAAACATTTTCTTTCAATTAACATACTACAACAAATATGTAAAAAATCTTAGTGATAATTTTAATTTTAAATTAATTTTTTTGAAATATAATTTTGAATTCTACTTGCAAGATTATGAAAAAATTAAGCAATGGTATTTCAAGTACTGTTTTTAGCTCGATTATATATTTTTTGTAGAGCCTACTACAGATCAAAATATAATTAACTTTTTTATTTTCAATAAAATGAAGACCATTCGATTAACACTTTTTTTATAGTTTTTTTCTGAAATTATTTTTCATTTGCGCTGTAGATTTTCTTTTAGAAAGATATAATATCCACACGTAGTATTTGTGAATAAATGTTTAATAAAACTATAATGTGTCCATAAATATACGATCATCAATATGACACGTGGCATTTCTAATTAGGCGACGAAGTTCGATCCGAACAAGATGGTTTAATTGATAAATAAATTTTCGTATCGACTTTTCATAGCAACAACGCCACAATTTCTTGAATGAATGATTCATCTGAAATTGTCACATCGTCGCAAAAACACAAATAAATAAATAATCGATCCGCTTTATTAGTTATGACTATAATTATGGCCAGTAATTTGCAGTAATAGTTTCCAGGAAAGCAGAAAAACATATAAATACGTAGATTTTATAGGTTTCCACTTGTAGACAGAATTTTTCATCGCAATAGTAGAGGAAGTACTTATTTGAGTTATTTTTATAAATTAAAATTTTATATTTAAATTTTATTGATTCAGACATAACTCTCGAGACATATATGGGAAATACTTACTTCTTTTCGTGTTGCAGACTAATAAACATTGCCATTTTTTACTCATAAGTAATTAAGGAAATTAATTACTGTTATTTAGTTTTGATTTTTTATTATTTCTGTGCGACTTTGCTCGTTAGCAAAGTTAATTTGTTTTACTCTCATCAAAGTTATTAAATTAATTAGCGGTCTTAATATTCGAATATTCGAGTAAATTAAATTAAAATTTAATAGTTGTATTTATTAGTTAACTATTTGAATAAAATAAGTATTAATAAATTAGGAAGCTTTCAGTAACTTGATAATTTTGGATTATTATATGATGTAAATTATTTTTGTATATAGTAACCAGTGACCCTAGGGTTGTGCAACCTTTTGACGACAATATCTATTATCGTTACAGAATAAATTAAAGTTATTTTAGTAACAGTTTTAAAATCTATGAAAATCAAAATTGAGTATAGTTTGTTAGCATAAAGCCTAAATTTTCTAAATTGATAAAAAATCTCGGAAAGCTCTTAATACTTTCTTTTGCACTCTAACCAAAGTTTCTTTGTTCTTCTTGCTAAGTAAATACTTTATTTATAAAATATATTAAATATGTGTAGTAATTGTTTTTTGTTTATTATATATATATATATATATATATATATATATATAAAAATGTTTTGTACCTCACGTTGCAGGACGTTTGTCATCATTGTTCATCATTAAAAATACAGAACAAAAAATATTATAAAAAGGTAATTGTCTCAAGAATAAATAGTATAAATAATCGTCCTGTCAAATAAGTCAATTATTTAATGTTGATTTCTATAATTTATTTCAAATATATCATTTAGGATAGACTTTAAATTCTTAAGCTCTTTGAGCTTTTCAAAATTTTCTTGACGAATCTACTAAATTTATAATTGTTTAAAGCATGTATGTATTTTATTAACGAGATTATATTATTTATATATGCATATATATATATATATATATATAATATGTATAATTTCTCATAAAAAAACGTGTCATTTGGACTAACAAGGTACCACAAAGGCAATTTACAGCGGTCGCTAATTGATTACATCAACTTCATGGAGAGCTTTTTTTTGTTATGTTTTCTATATATTTTTATTTTTTAGTTGAAAATAATACAAATTTCTTTGTGAGATAATGACCTTACGATAATAAAACCAATTTCCATATCCTGACGATATCAACAAATATTTTCCAACCTGCATTCAAATTACATGAAATTTTTGTTGAGTTCCCTAGTAGAAATGTATCGTGGCTAGAGGGGTAAAATATCGTGGCGCAATATTCGAATCTTGTCTTTAGATGGACCGGGCAATATTTGTTTTCAAAATTATGGAAAATTTGGAAAATTCATCGGAAAAGTGTTTTATATGGTTTATTACAAATAATAAACATGTTTACCATCTGATTTACGCCTCTAATTTTATATTTACACGAATTATACATGATTTTTAAATGTGGGCGAAATCCAAGTTTTTTGTGGCCGACCAAGATTCATTTCTTCAGTATTATCGAACTTGGGAAATATGTGGTATTTATAAGGGTCACGAAAATAATTAACTTTAGATAATTAATTAGCACAAAAATCATGATTAAAGCTTTTAAAAAATCATATGCTCGATCGAAATTGCTAGTTTGATACATTTTTCTTATAAATTCAATATAAATTTTAAATGTGGGGGTTATGCATTTTTTTTCTGGGCAACCACGATTCGTTTCTTCAGTATTATCGAACTTGGGAAATATGTGGTATTTATAAGGGTCACGAAAAAAATTAACTTTAGATAATTAATTAGCACAAAAATCATGATTAAAGCTTTTAAAAAGTCATATGCTCGATCGCAATTGCTAGTTTGATACATTTTTCTTATAAACTCAATATAAATTTTAAATGTGGGGGCTATGCATTTTTTTTCTGGGCAACCACGATTCGTTTCTTCAGTATTATCGAACTGGGAAATATGTGGTATTTATAAGGGTCACGAAAAAAATTAACTTTAGATAATTAATTAACACAAAAATCATGATTAAAGCTTTTAAAAAGTTATATGCTCGATCGCAATTGCTAGTTTGATACATTTTTCTTACAAATTCAATATAAATTTTAAATGTGGGGGTTATGCATTTTTTTTCTGGGCAACCACGATTCGTTTCTTCAGTATTATCGAACTTGGGAAATATGTGGTCTTTATAAAGGTCACGAAAAAAATTAATTTTAGATAATTAATTAGCACCAAAGTAATGATTAAAGCTTTTAAAAAGTCATATCCTCGATCGCAATTACAAGTTTGATACATTTTTCTTATAAATTCAATATAAATTTTAAATGTGGGGGTTTTGCTTTTTTTTCTGGGCAACCACGATTCGTTTCTTCAGTATTATCGAACTTGGGAAATATGTGGTCTTTATAAGGGTTACGAAAAAAATCAACTTTAAATAATTAATTAGCACCAAAATCATGATTAAAGTTTTTAAAAAGTCATATGCTCGATTGCAATTAATTTTTTGATATATTTTTGTTATAAATTCAATATGAATTTTAAATGTGGGGGTGATACATTTTTTTCTGAAATTATATTGAAAACCAATATAAGATTAATATAAATAAACAATATTTACCCCAAATTCAAAATTATTATTTTAACCCATATTTAAAAATATTATTTAATTCATATAGAAAACAGAATTTAACTCATTGATAATATCTTAGGTAATACATAGCTCGATCAGCTTGATCGTAATTAATAGTTTGATATAAATTTTATATGAATTCAATATAAATTGTAAATATTATATTCACATTTATTTTTTCCCTACGGGACGTTAAAAAAGCAATAAATAATTTAACTATATTGTATTTATTTATTAACTATATTATTTAACGATATTGTAAGTATGGCCATCATTCAATAAACAAAACAAAAACAAAATTATACAAGATTATAATAGTGCAAAAGTATCAGAATATATATATATATATATATATATATATATATATATAAATTTAAATAATGTGAGTAAACGAGAAAAAAATGTAAACACAATGTTTGATAAAAAAACAAAACTTCGAATAAAATAAAAGTTAAATAATAAAATTTTGTGATTAGTCACATGACTTGCTTAAATTTGTTTTACCCTGGTTTGTATGTATTAATATTATTTAAATCTGTTATATCTGCTAGTAATATATCGATTTATATTTATAAATTTAGACGTTTTATATTTATTCATAGAATAAAAATTTCTGAAATTGCATCATATATACATGTATGTATGACCATACCATATATATGTACGAACATCTGTTTTTGAGAAACTACTCAAGAGTGTCTCTTCTTTCTTTCATATAACCGATGTTTGTATAAGACTATCTCACTTCGTGTACGATGCGAGTCCTTTCTTCTATGCGTGTCCTTTGTCCTACGACGAAATATTCTACCTGACTGTGTCAGTTGTGGCCAAAATTATTTTATACGTATTTTATGAACAAATATTATGTCATTGCACTTTTGTTTTAATTACATATTCTTACATCTTCTTGATAGCAATTATTATTTATATTACTATACTAGTTTATTATTTATATTAATGTTATTTAAGAGTAAAAGTTTAATTAAAAAATTAACTTAAATCCAAACGAAGATTTTTTTAAATTTATTATTGTGTACATAGAAAAGAGTGTGATTATAAAAAATGTTTGTTGGTTAGTTCTTGAAGAAGGAAAGAATCCATAAGCCCAAAACGTAGAATAAAATAAGTGAAATATTAATTTTGTTTTGTGAAGATAAAATTTATTTTATATAATTCAGAAAAAAAATCAATAATAAATCTAAATATTTAAAATTTTATAAATATAAACATATTTGATATAATATAATTAATGGCGTTTTTATTAATTTCGTTTTGAACATTTTCTAACTAACGTTTCACAGATTATGTAATTTACTAACTATCTCATATTGAAATGAATGAAAAAAGAGTTATATATAAACTTTGTTATATATAAAGTTTTTTTTAATGACTACTACACTGAATAAACTAATAACGACAAATTAATGAGCGTATACTTCGTAACATAAAATACAAAAACATAAAAACCGCCCTTTGATTAACAATGCTACACCTACACCATCAAACAAAGCGCAAGCCAAGCAGAGTTTCGTAATTTTCAGTAGACTGAAATTTGTTACGCAGTGCGTTTAGCAATTCTTGTTGAATTTAGAATTTATTATAATATTAAAAAATATTCATAATATATAGTAAGTCTTATTTTTAGTTCGTGAATTTTGAGTGAATATTTAGTGAATAATAAAATGATCTATGATATCAAATATGTAATAATTTGCTAAAAACTTATTTTGTGAACAGTTTATAATTAAAATTAAGCGGTTAAATAACATAATTTTGAGTTTTATATTTAAAGCACGTAAGTATATTTATTACTTATATAAATCAACATACATATTTAGTAAACAATGATGTATTTTATATATTCTAGATTGACTAAATTGAAATGGATGTAAAATCAGCTGTAATATAAAAACTATCACATAGCAAGAATGGATTTGGTAAAAGGTAATAAAAATATTAACAAACTTACTAAATGAAGACTTTTCAATAACTTATTATCGCTTTTGAATATTTGGTATTCGTATTTCCAACAATAGTTTTTTTGTTTTAATTTAAAACTATAATTGTGCTGTTTTAAATTAATGTTAAAATTTTCTATTTACTGTATTTTTAATCATTTCAGATTTGACTGTGATAGAGTTCTAGAAAATATGAGTTTTAGATAAACTACAATTATATTTACTGCAAAATAATGCCTGAAATGTTTTTTTTGCTAAAAGCTAAGTAATTGAATTTATGAGTTTATAAAATCAATATATTTCGAAAATATTGCTATAAAATATTAATAAATTTTATCTTATTTCAGGTGTAATCATGATCGAATTCAAGAAAATGTTAAAACATGTGTGAAAATAAAAAAAAAACATCGAAATAATAATTAAGTCTGCAAATTGTTTGAATGGCTTGGTCTTTGTACAATTACGGCGATAGGATTAACAAAAATTATGAATATGATTTATCATTAAAATCCTCTGAATTATTATAATGACTGAAAATATTTTGATTGTTTTGTATCTTGTTATCATAAAATAATGTGTAAATTGTTAATAAAGATATCAAGATTCAATACATAAACTATTTAAAAATGTATGTATTCATTTAGAATAAATAAACTTTTATTATCAATGAGTTAAATACTGTTTTTCTATATAAATTAAATAATATTTTTAAATGTGGGTTAAATAATAATTATGAATTTGGGGTAAATATTGTTTATTTATATTGAGCTTATATTGGTTTTTTATATAGGGTAAATATTGTTTATTTATATTAATCTTATATTGGTTCTCAATATTGAGCTTATATTGGTTTTGAATGGGATTTTAATATTGTTTATCAATATTGGTTTTATATGGGGCCTTTATTGGTTTTAATATTGGATTTATATGGGAAAATGTTAACAGAATATATTATAGCAATATTGGTAAACAATATAGAGCCCATAAAAAGTACAATATTGCGCCACGATTCATTTCTACTAGGGTTGTTACCACTAAAG
>NW_020539724.1:6087501-6118357 GCF_003426905.1 Ctenocephalides felis | reverse complement strand
CTTTATATTATATATTATATATTACATCTTTAATTTATGCGCCTATTCCTTCAATTAACATCTGCAATTATTTTATAACTACAATTGAACAAGTAAATCTTTCCATATAATTTTGTTTCTAATTGCATCGTTATATGCAATCACATATAATTTCTTAATTAGGATAGAATCAATAAGTAAATAAATTATGAACTAATTAATTAACTTTTCTATAATTGCTGCGTTTTTAATTGATGTTATGAATCATATTATGAAGTAAAATTTTATATTTGGACTTTGGCAAATGCGTTTCAGCTCGCAAGATTTGCGATTATACCTTATTGCGAACTACCTGTTTTTTTCTAGTGATCCAACATTTGCAGAGGTTGTCATGAATGTTAAATAATTCAATATCTAGTCAACATTATAAAAATGAGACGCCATAAATGCACACAAACATATGCGAATTAAGATGCAGAAAGTTATGGCAATTAGTTTTTAAATGAAAATATTTATTTTAGATCAATATAATAATTGAGCACCTACAACAATAAATTGTATACTTTTAAAAAAATATTAGAACTTAAATAATACAAGAAGTTCCTAATTGTAAGTAAAATTGGTTGAACTTGATGTTAAATTCATCATTCTATAATTAAAATGAACACTGTATTATTATATATACACTAGTAAAAATTAGAAAATGAATAATACAAAAAATTAGCAGAATATTAATATTAGCTATTTTAGTCGATCGTTCAATATTAATTAATATAATAAATTAAATTAAATTTTTCTAATAAAATATGGTTTTACATCCAATGTCATACTTATATTAAAGTATAGTTAAATTATCATTAAATTATTTAATCATTTGCGTTGAAACCTTAACTATATTCTCGTTCACATAATTAATAATATCATGCTACCTATTAATATAATAACTAGGTGTAAGTGGCACATTGCCTTAACACAAGTTGCATGAAAAGCATGAAAATGCTTTTTTTGCTTCAAACTCGATTTTGGTCCGGTCTCTAGAAACGTTTTAACGAGGTCCTAATGTATCTATAACCGAATAGTCTAATTTTTCCCTTATATAAATCACTAAAACTCGGTTTGATCTATTCCGTTGCCGGTTGATAAAAAGAAATGTATTCATTTGTATATTAGTAATATATGCTGATTAGATAAGGCCTTTCATATTAGTGTTATCTTTGCTAAAATGAAAATTAACACATTCATATTCATTATCTAATGCTAATGTAACCGACAGTTTGCTAATATTATACGGTATGGGTAATGGCATGTGATGACATTTTTTATTTTTAATAATAAATTTATTGTTTATATATTTTTATTAATAGTGTTTTTAAACATCACACTCTTCCGGAAGCATTATTTTTAGTACAACGTTTTATATATGGGCGTTTTCATTGTATTCTAGAAAAATAGGCATTTTAAACAATCTAGAGAAGTATCTTAAAAATATCTTTGATACCAATAATTATTGTAAGTCATATGTTATAAATCAATGTTTAGGAAATTTGAAAGCATTTATAGATTTTTTTCTAATATTTAAGCATTTTCCACCAAATATCTATCCATTAAATTGAAGCTGAGTAACATTCATAGTAAAATTAGGGTATTCATAATAAAAAATACAAATTATGCCTGTAACAATAAACATTTTTCTTTCAATTAACATACTACAACAAATATGTAAAAAATCTTAGTGATAATTTTAATTTTAAATTAATTTTTTTGAAATATAATTTTGAATTCTACTTGCAAGATTATGAAAAAATTAAGCAATGGTATTTCAAGTACTGTTTTTAGCTCGATTATATATTTTGTAGAGCCTACTACAGATCAAAATATAATTAACTTTTTTATTTCAATAAATGAAGACCATTCGTTAACACTTTTTTTATAGTTTTTTTCTGAAATTATTTTTCATTGCGCTGTAGATTTTCTTTTAGAAAGATATAATATCCACACGTAGTATTGTGAATAAATGTTTAATAAAACTATAATGTGTCCATAAATATACGATCATCAATATGACACGTGGCATTTCTAATTAGGCGACGAAGTTCGATCCGAACAAGATGATTTAATTGATAAATAAATTTTCGTATCGACTTTTCATAGCAACAACGCCACAATTTCTTGAATGAATGATTCATCTGAAATTGTCACATCGTCGCAAAAACACAAATAAATAAATATCGATCCGCTTTATTAGTTATGACTATAATTATGGCCAGTAATTTGCAGTAATAGTTTCCAGGAAAGCAGAAAAACATATAAATACGTAGATTTTATAGGTTTCCACTTGTAGACAGAATTTTTCATCGCAATATTAGAGGAAGTACTTATTTGAGTTATTTTTATAAATTAAAATTTTATATTTAATTTTATTGATTCAGACATAACTCTTCGAGACATATATGGGAAATACTTACTTCTTTTCGTGTTGCAGACTAATAAACATTGCCATTTTTACTCATAAGTAATTAAGGAAATTAATTACTGTTATTTAGTTTTGATTTTTTATTATTTCTGTGCGACTTTGCTCGTTAGCAAAGTTAATTTGTTTTACTCTCATCAAAGTTATTAAATTAATTAGCGGTCTTAATATTCGAATATTCGAGTAAATTAAATTAAAATTTAATAGTTGTATTTATTAGTTAACTATTTGAATAAAATAAGTATTAATGAATTAGGTAGCTTTTAGTAACTTAAAAATTTTGGATAATTATATGATGCAAATTATTTGTTGTATATAGTAACCAGTGACCCTAGGGTTGTGCAACCTTTTGACGACAATATCTATTATCGTTACAGAATAAATTAAAGTTATTTTAGTAACAGTTTTAAAATCTATGAAAATCAAAATTGAGTATAGTTTGTTAGCATAAAGCCTAAATTTTCTAAATTGATAAAAATCTCGGAAAGTCTTAATACTTTCTTTTGCACTCTAACCAAAGTTTCTTTGTTCTTCTTGCTAAGTAAATACTTTATTTATAAAATATATTAAATATGTGTAGTAATTGTTTTTTGTTTATTATATATATATATATATATATATATATATATATATAATATAAAAATGTTTTGTACCTCACGTTGCAGGACGTTTGTCATCATTGTTCATCATTAAAAATACAGAACAAAAATATTATAAAAAGGTAATTGTCTCAAGAATAAATAGTATAAATAATCGTCTGTCAAATAAGTCAATTATTTAATGTTGATTTCTATAATTTATTTCAAATATATCATTTAGGATAGACTTTAAATTCTTAAGCTCTTTGAGCTTTTCAAAATTTTCTTGACAAATCTACTAAATTTATAATTGTTTAAAGCATGTATGTATTTTATTAACGAGATTATATTATTTATATATGCATATATATATATATATATATAATATGTATAATTTCTCATAAAAAAACGTGTCATTTGGACTAACAAGGTACCACAAAGGCAATTTACAGCGGTCGCTAATTGATTACATCAACTTCATGGAGAGCTTTTTTTTGTTATGTTTTCTATATATTTTTATTTTTTAGTTGAAAATAATACAAATTTCTTTGTGAGATAATGACCTTACGATAATAAAACCAATTTCCATATCCTGACGATATCAACAAATATTTTCCAACCTGCATTCAAATTACATGAAATTTTTGTTGAGTTGTTACCAATAAAGCGAGAAATTTTTGCAGTGACTCGTATAGTTACTGGAGTTTTGATGCTGGATATCAGTAATTGGCATTATAATTATTGAACTTAATTATCGTTATGTTTTTGTGTATTAGTGTATTAGTACTATTTATATATACACCGAATTACGTGCATTTCTATACATAATTTGTGTCCATATGTCACACCCAGTAACCTAGATCGCGGCCGATAGATCTGTCAGCTGTGTGACCGCCAAACATTTTGGAGCATTGCGTCACATATTTGCATGTGTTCGTTCGTTTTTGCCAAAGTGATTTTATTTATATATATAGAGACGAGAGACATACTCATGTGTTGGTCGCAAAACTGTCTAGGTCACGGCAATTCGCACAAAACGCTAATGAAAACGCACGTTATTATCAGCTTCAGATCGCCTAGGTAGGAGGAAAATTCACTAAAGTAAATATTATCTATATGGTGATGTTCTAGGATTTTATTTGCTGTATTTTTCTAGCTAGAAATTGGTAAAAACTAACCTCTATCATTGTTATGAACTGCTTATTGGTTGTTTCCTCTAGTATAACGATCATTTAATCTTTAAACGCGTTTTTCTCGAAACAGCATTTTCCGAATTTGCTGCAGCGATTACTCAAAACAAATGATCCGATCACTATCAATTTTTTTTTTACATATTCTATATGTAGTTCTCCGTAAAATGAACTATCGATTTTTTGATCGGTTCAAAAATCGAATTTTGGCAGCCCAAAAAGGACCAAAATTTTGGGTAAAATTCGACTTTTTTTTAAAAAAACGCCGCCATTTTGTCAATTTTTGATTTTTTTTCGTAGTTCCTTTTACAGACAATATTATCTATTTTAACGAGATTTTTTTTTTTAATTTCATCCACGTAGAAGGAATCACCGCAGCAGTGAAGGGCCTTTTTTGTCGCGAGGTTTGGAGATCGACGATAACTTAAAAATTATTTAATTTTTTTTTTTTTAAATTCTACTATGTGTTCTTAAAACATGTATAAATATATTACTAACATTTTGAAATGATTAATAAAGTAGTTTTTGTAATATAAATTCCCAAAAATCACCTTTTTTTAGGCGTTTACACTAGTTGTGTCCCTTAAATTTCTTAACAAACATTCTAAATTATTATATAAAAAGTGATTTAATTATAAAAATTTATTAAAGTTTGGAATAACTAGTCGCGCTTCTAGCATATTCGAAGGATATCAAATTTAAATCGCATTTTTATTTTAATTTTACGCGATTCTTACATACATATAACGAAATTTCAAATATATTCTATTATCAAATATATAGATATATTCTCTATATCCAATATATAGAAAATTCATCCAACGTACCTTAAGCCACTTACAACAATAATATTTTAATTTTGATTTTACGCGATTCTTACATACATATACCTAGAATTTCAAACATATTTCGGTGTAATTTTACATTATACAGTTATAAAAGATCATTTGAAATGACGGTAAGTAAGTTTGCGATGTAGCCACAGTTTACAATTTTTATAAATTAAATTCTAATATTCAAAATTATTCTGTACTTTTGTTATTTGTTACAATTTTATCAGTTACACGCATTTTGCATCTGTATATGCATTTTTTAGTAAGTTCTTTAGGAATTTTAAAATAATATTGAAAATGTCTTGAATGTCTCTTCTAAATATACATCTAATGTTTCCAATTAGAAGTAATTTAGTATTTATCTCATCTTGTTTATTTTAGAAGCTGTGTTGTCATTCTCATTTATATTATGTATTTTTTGGCCAAGCCCTATGATAAATTTTGCATGTCGTAGTACGCGTGCAGGCGTAGCAGTATACAAATATATTAAGGTGGAAGCGTAGCTGATTAGTTCTACGAAGAGATAGCAATTATAATTAAATGATAAAAAAATAAAATGATATATATATATATATATATATATATATATAGTTTTATATTATTCGGGATTTTTGAATCTTTTGCTAATATATTGGGAGCTTTCTCCAATATAACATCTATCACAATCTGAACATTTCACTTCATGAACTGAGTCGGTAACTCTATCTATCATGTGGTATATGATTTAGAACTAAAAGTATTATCGAATTTAAAAGCTAAGAAAAGGCTTTTATCTTTTTAAAAAAAAAACTTTTAAAAAAAATAAGAAAAGTTAACTAAAAAGGTAAGCAAATGATACCTTTATATTTACTAGTAAAAGAATAATATTCTACATATAATAGTCATATGTCTGACATGACCCATGTACATTTTAGCGTCATACACATATGACTGACATGGCGTTTGATGTATTAAAATAATAAAAAATTTAAGAATTATAAATACATATATGAGTATGTAGAATTTATTCTGCCTTTCGTTGGCATAAGTTTCTCGATTATGTATGTCGTTCGGAAGTTTATGCACGCTCCTTCCTACACATAGATTTTCCTACGTTTATGTTTCATAAGAGAACATACGGACGTGAGGAATAAAAATACACGAATTCGCGAATGTGTGCGTTTTACACGCGTGTGCATAAGTTCTATTCATACATCAGTCACATTGAGATAACCGACATATATCGGGTCCAGGGCTTGCATTGGATTTATCGAATATTGATCATATTGAAAAAAATCCAAAGAAATTCCTGTAAAAATCTATAATCCCATAACCAGGTAGTGCTGCAACTTGGAAAATATCAGACATATGACAGGGTCAAAATAGCAAATCAAGATTTATTATACTGTCGAAGGATTGAAGTCAGTAAAAATATTAAAAATTAATTAGTTAAGAAGTATTCTCATATGCTGAAGGAAATGGAATATGCTTATGATGTTTCTTGACCTGATGTCAAAATAAATCATGCTAGATTTGTCAAAATAAATCATGCTGTATCTGGTGTGAGGTTGAGCATGCATAGAATATTGCTGATTTAGTTGGGAATTTTAATCTAGGCATAATGAACTAATAGTGTTGATTTTTAGACACTGATTTTAAAAGAGACCTGAAAATTATAACTTAACACTACAAAACTAACTTTAGAAATTGGGGGACAGAAGAAATAGCAATGATAAATAATTTGAAAATATTATTTCATCCTGGCACATTTGAAAGTGTAAGCTTTTAGACATTGAAATCCACAGAAACCCACAAAAAAGTTGTAAAAAAATTTAAAAAAATTACTAAAATAATGTAAGGATTTATATCGCAAAAATAGATATGATACATTTTATGGAAATATAAATATGAATAGATGCAGATGTAGATATAAATATTAGGGATTAATTTTCAAACTAAACATGCATTTTAGAATTTATTTTTGAAATAAAGAAAAAATGTATATAATTAACAATTATCAATGTCAGGCTAGGTCTTTTGACTTTGAAGTAGCAATGATGGATATTTTGGAAAATTATTTCATCCTTGCACATTTGAAAGTCTAGGCTTTTAAACAATGAAAGTCATAGAAACCTGAAAAAGTTTAAAAAAAAATCATACAAATAATGTAAGGATTAAGATCAGAAAAATAGGTATGAATAGATACAGATATAGAATATAAATATTGGGGATTATTTTCCAACCAAATGTGCATGCTTTGAATTTATTTTTTGAGGTAATGAAGAACTTATATAATTAGTAATTATTAAATTCTAGTAAAATTTTAGTATTTGCAGATTTGTATGTTCAGTCTCTAGATCGATCATGCGTTCAAAATATATTTACGCATGTCAGGCTAGGTCTTTTCTGGGTATGTTCCTCTCTATGCAAATCTTCTCTTATCCCTGGCCTCTGGTCTTCAAGTAAACCGCCGTTAGGCTAACGTTATGGGGGTGGCTCTAAAATTTTATAATTTCCACTCTTAGTTAATTTTGGATCTAGTTGGTCCCATTCGCTCTTCTTCTTTCCGAAGAAGATATAAAACTTCCCGACCAGTTTGAGTGTGTATTTATAAATCTGTTGTGCTAGGTTTGTTTCTACGTTACGATGAATTGTATATGTTTAATTAAATTGAAGTCAAAATTTGGGGACTAATAATTTAAATAATTCAAAAATATATATTTTGCAAAGCCCTGTTTATGAGGTATCACCCATGTAAAACCGTTGCTGTCTACGAATGCGTTTACTGTCAATGTCAATGTCATAGCGAGTCAGTTGCATTTCGCCGACGCGCGTGTGTGACACATTTCGCGACGGTTTTGAAATTTTCATGAAAACTCTTACACCTAATAATATTTCAATAAACTACCTTGTCGACTATCTAATGAGAATTTTCATCGAGGAAAGTAATATAATATTCATTGGCCAATTCTCTCGGAAAACCTTCGGGCTTGTGCATGCACGTGCGACGGACGATGGTGATTTGTGTGACTCGTAGCGAAGAGAATTAAAATGTTATGTAAGAATTTTGATCGCAATATGCTGCAGTGAAGTGCGTTTGAAAATAATTAGCACTTGCCGTTTTATTTCAAATTAAGTGTAGGTTTCCTCGATATAAATAGTCCTATGTATGAAGCACGTGTCAGGAAATTATTGGAAAAGTCGTTAAAGTTGGATTACGGTTATTTTGTGCTTTGCTAATGCTATTGATCGCATATTTACTTATGCTAATGTGATGAGTTCATGAGGTTTAAGTGAAGAATTGGACTAATAAAATAATTAGTGTTGAAGCAATAAACTTGTTTATAAATAGACTCGAAAATTTCCTTATTCGAATAAGACTAAAACCTGTTTCGAATCAACTCGAATCAAGTCAAATAAAACCGAACAAGACAAAAAGCCATAGCTAGATTTTGTTAATATATGTGATCAAAATTTGTGATAGAAACTGTTAAGCTTAACCAATAAAGTCGAAAATGTAGAGATAGCTAACTTAATTTACTATAAAAAAAATTACAAAAATGATTAAAAATGCTTTAATGCTGAAGACGATTGATTGAATTGTTAATAAGATACTTCTGCATCACTAAAGCATATAAAACAATATTGGAATCTTGGGTCTATTGATAACGTGTTTTTTTCAATTCGATTTAATTCAGATCATTCGAATGAGTCGATTGAAATTGGGTGATTCACATGATTCGTTTACTTTATTTAATTTTTTTTATTACATTCATATTTACCAACATTTTTTTCCATATTTATTAAAATTGATGTTCATACATATTGAAACACAGTAAATATTTTTGATTCGAATCAACTAAAATGTGATTCGAATCAGGTTTAAAGGCTTGATTCGAATGATTCGATATATTTGTGTATATAGCATACATGTATATCTTTTTTGCTCCATTTCTAATACAAACAAATATAAATGCTCGTGTTTAAGCATGTGTTTATATTTATGTGTACTTATAATGTAAATATCAATCGTAGATGGCAACTTTCACAGTTTAATTAATGGTTATTTGACTGCCAAAGATTGCCATTCTTAAGTATTTTTGGCAACGTGTGAATCTGTTGAATCTATAATCCTAAAAATTATAAATTTCAGTTAGTAGATTGGATTATTTGCATTTTGATTTATTGGTATTTATAATATCATTTCTATTATTTAGTTATATATGTATATTTAGTGCTCGTGGGTGCAATGTGACTTAAGAAAGTACTTCAACTATAGATCAATGTGAACTATTTTTGTGTCAGATCCAATATACCCAGTGAAGCAAATCCGAATCATATATGAATGTGTACCATAAGATCAAACGAGACATGTAAGTGTGCAATTTATATCGATAAGCTCGCTAGAAATAATTTATCAATAAATAGATATTTATCTCAGAGCGCATATATACAGGTTTTATTGCAAATTGCTTCTCCGATATCTCTCCGACTTTCTTCATGTGACGCGAGTGTTGATATCGCAGTATTCTTGATATTATATCATATGTTAAAGTGTTTGAGCTATATTTAGATTGGAAGTTATGAGCAAATTCATATGCAGATTTTTTATGTGCTCTCTAGACGCAGAATATATTATGTCAGTGATAATAATACAATGACTAGTAATAATAAACTAGGACAGATCAAATGACATTTTAGCCGTTTTGTGGTAAATTGTAATGATTTTTTATATTATATCATAATCATAATGCATTGTAGAGAATCCAATTTAAAATATAGTAGTTCATCATCATCACAAATTGATGTTGGTTCTTATAAAAAATAATATACCCAATAATGTGCACAAATTCTGTATTCATATGCAATACAGAAAATTCATAAAATCATTCGTCATTGACCAAATTGTATACCAACATTTTGCCTTCATATGTGTCTCCTTTTCTGTTCTTAACCTGGAACGAGGCTTTGCTCCGGGTCTAGGCACAATCCGCGGTACGGGTTCTGTGTGCGACAGAATAATGCTTATATGTATCGGTATATGTATATATATAATATATAATATTAATAATATTGAAACCCTCTCTAAATCATATTTCAATTCAATTATACATTCTTTAAGTAAATTTCTTAACTAATCTCTAAACCCTTTCTTATACATTCAATTCAATTAGTAAATACTATGAAAAATTCTAAATTGGTAAATTTTATGTAAATTTACTAAATGTATCATTTCTAATTTTTATTTTATAATTCTCAGTATATAATCCTTAGTGTATATTCTAATCGAAGTATCGGTTTATGAATTACAAAAATTAATTGAAATATGCAAAAAAATAAAACTAAAAAAAATTATGATACAAAGTGAATAAAAATAAAATAGCATGAATTAAACTGAATACAGTTTAAACGAGAAAATGTTATGTGAAAGGAACAGTTAAAAGTCGCAATTTTAAATAGAATATGTGGCACTAAAATTATGCTTTTTGCTGAACCTTTACTTGTTAAATTTGGAATTTGCTTCCGTTATTCATTCTGTCGGTAATTTTCGAATTTCCTTGCAAAAAAACAATTCTCTGAAAGTTTTAGCTCTTAATATTGTATTTTAGATAGAGCGCAATTCAATCAAAGTTTTGTATGGAAATAGCATGAAATCAGAGAATTGTTTTTTATCAATTTGGAACCATTTGAGCCTTTAGGAGCAAGGAAATTCGAAAATGTCCATGTTAAGGACCACTCTAGTGTATATGTTTGGATAAAATTTTTGTGCACGATTACGAGAGCAAGGATTAATTGATTTAATGATTCAAAGACCATTCGATTGGTATTGACGAATAAGTTTTTAACAGAGGCAGGTCCAGCAGTTTTGGATATACGGAGCCTAAAGTAAAAAGATATAAATTTTTGAGAGGACGGAATTTTTGGCTATGTCAAAAAATGATATTTGGGGAAACCAGGTCTAGGGGTTTCAACCTCTTGAAAAACATCCAAAAGAAATCAAATTTTGTTTTTTTTCAAATTTCCTAAGTTTTTCAAAATTTTAAACAAATCTCAAATTTCGAATATCATATTTTATTACAATGTTCAAAAATATACTTAAAATATTTATATACTTGAAATAAAAAAATTATAACTTTGCAAATCAGTTTCAAACTGTTGCATAATTAGAAATTTAGGATAAAGACAAGGATCAGGTTTTTTTTATATAATATATTTTTTTGTAAACATATAAAGTTCGTCGCCCAAATCTAAGCACAATGCCTTTTGCACCACTATTTTTAAAAATTTTACTTAGCAAAAGCTATCCAATATATTCTCCAAAGACCATTACCGGTGTTCCATTATTATCTCGGCCAGCCAGCATAATTGCCTAACCCTGTTCGGCAGAGGCGCCTGCCGTCGCCAGTAAGTCTGTGCGTAACCGCACGCGTTGCGTTTGTGTGCGTTTTGTGCGTACGGCGGACACGCGTACTGTTCCTGTTACTTTTTATATATGCGTGAACTTTTTTGCATATTCATTAGAGTGTCTATATCTGTCAGTCTGATCAAATGATTTGTTTTGCTTAATTGATAGTGGGGGAGCTGGTAGTTGATCCTTGAAAAAAAATTAGATTGAATCCTTTTGGTAATAGATAGTCAAATCATTAGAGAAAAACGTGGAATATTCTAGCGTTAACTTTATGATTCAATGCAAGTTAAACAAGAAGTAATAAAAGTCTAAGAATAAATCATCATTTGATTTATTACATTTATTATGCATCTATGAATTTATTATCTGTATATGAATTTATTATCCTGATATGGAGTTTGATCCATATGGTATATATCGCATACTTATTATGTGAATAAAGCTATGTATCGCATAGTGCAATTAAAAGTAGTGACATCGGTTTTTACTTGAAAATATAGCAATATTTTTAAATGAAATAGTTCTTCTTCTGCATTGTAGCATCAATAGTAAATCATACATTATGAACAATAGAGATATTCTAATAAAATAAAAATGTATCAACCAATCAAATCCAATCATTGGGTTACCTTCTGATAATAACAATTACAAAATCATCACAACAAGCTTATAGGATTATTAAAAGCTCAAATTTCTGTTAATATGTAAAAAAAATTAAGACAATAAAGTCACAAGAATAATTTTTCAATCATAAAATTTTTTTAGCATATTTTTAACGCCTATATTTAAACAATGTTGTAAGACACTTACAAATCGATTTAAATCCATTAAAAATATCTAACTTTTTTTTTCATATTCGATAAATGTCTGTCTTCTGAACAAATACAAATATTTTCATTCAAAATAAGTTATTATGTTAAATAATACAAATAAAGGATTACATAATCAAATTTTAAACGTCAGTAATATTGTTTTTAAACAATTTTGTCTCACGTATTGAGTATTGCACTCTACATTTTAAATGTTATAACTGAAATATTGAAATTTATTAATACGAAAAATAATAATTTTACAAATTTCAAAATTTTACTTCATCACGCTTAAAAATTCAACTTCTCTATGTTCTATTTAATTTAAAAAATAAACTTTATTTTGCTAATTTTAATTACTCTGTTTTATTGATTTCAGTTTAATTGTCTAATAATGATTAACATTTGATGTTTCTATATAGAGTAGACTTAATATGTCTAGTATATTTGTGTTTAAAATAACCAATTCATTATAAATGAAAGCTCTTGAAAAATTATGAATCAATTTATATACAAAATATTTATTTTAAAATTAATTATATTTACCTACTTTATTGATTTTTAATTATTTTAGTTTCGCGCTATATGACTGAACATTTCAATATAATTTACCAAATTTGAAAAGACTTTCTAAGGCTTACCTTTCAGAATTTTTATTTGATAATTTACATATATTTTCAAAATTATTAATTTTTTTTTTAATTTGATAAAAAGCTAAAAATAAAAAAATGTAGTTGGAATTTGAAACAATCATAAGCTAGTATCAATAAGTAATTTTAGTATTTTTAGTAATATTGGCAGTATAGTAGTAGCAGTAACTGGCGATTAAAGCGTGAAAAATTTTGAATTATACGAGGAGAAGATGGATTTTTTAGCTATGTTTTTTCGCAAAAATTTTATATCTTGAAAAATATATTCCGGATTCTCGTCTAACAATTATATCTGTTGACCTGATCAAATGATTTGTTTTGCCTAATTGAGGACTGTGCGAGTCGCATATATACGCACACGCGATGTGATTCCCAGAATATCGGATTTTGATTTGTTTTGAACTCACCTCTGTATTTATTGATTTGAGAATAGAAAAATACATTTGCGATTGATTTATGTGACATTCGTCTATTGTCGAGCGATAGCTGTAAATAAAATTATTTAGTACAAGCGAAAAGCGAAATATAACTAGTTGTTTTAGAGGCAAGTAATGGAGCTAATCAATTATAATCAAAATTTCATTATAATCAATTATTCCAAACTTTGATGATGTAGTTTTTGCGGTTCAGAATGACTCAAAACGTCGAGAAAACATACAATAAAAAATCAGATTTGTTAGTTATTTTACTATAATTATAATTATTTTTAACATTAGTTAACATTTTCGCACGTGCAGTTTCAACGTAATTATATGCCTGCCAATGCAATGAAATTCATTACAATTTTTGCCAACTTGTAATTACCTCACTCGCTTATATCAAATAATAAACAAGTAAAATATCAGATATTTTTTAAATTTTAAAAATGTTTCCAATACATTGTATTATATAGTGCAAATTCGTTGCGAAATATTTACTTTACCTATGCACGTGGAGCATATGTATGTATGGAAATTATGCGTAGTGAATGCAAACATTATACAATAAATGTTTATTCACGAACAATTATGAATAAATTTTCGAAGGTTATACTTACTGATTTTAATTACAAAGTATATTTGCAACAATGATAAAATCTTTTATCGAATATTTATAAGAAATTAGAATATGTTTTGGAATGAGAATAATCATAAAAGTAGAAGAGTCGTGTGGAATGCATTATAGAATTTAATTCTAAGATCATCAGAATAGGTCTCAGAGCTATAAATCGTGTTAAACGTTTTTTTGTATAATTTTTCAGGAGCATATTGTAATAATTTTCTGAATTCAATGCATTATTTCTGAATATAGAGAGCAGCTGAAGAAATTGAACTTTTTAGCATGCTTTAAGTTACTCTTTATTCATTTTTTATTTTTCACATTTTTCTTAATATCCAATACTAATGAGGAATTTTTTGTTAATATTTATTTTGAATATTTAAGCAAATGCACCATCACTTCACACTTTATGGTATATTTTAATATTCTAGTTGAAATATATTGCTAAAGTAGGTAAATATACAATTAATAATATGTTGTCTTTAATTTTAATTGATATTTATAATTAGCCGGGAACAATCTTGACCTCAATATTTATGCATTTAATTTAACCTTGTGCTTTATTTATTATACCATAATTTTTAATTTCATATTTTCGCCATAATTTCTAATAGAGAAATTTTTGTTTGGTTTCACAAAACAAACCATTTTCAAAAAACCACATCATTTTCAAAAAACAAATTGGCGGTATAATAAAAATACCTTCGTGGTCTAGAACTTGATTTTTTTTGCTTTGCTAGAAATAATTGAATAGAAAAAGCAGCAATTGAGATCTGAATATATCTGTTCAAATGCCAAAGCATGAGAAAGCACAAAACCGTTGGAACTTTTGAATCATTCTCGACCAGTGGCGTGTGTTTTGCGAATTTAGTTTTTGCTCTTGACTTATATGATTGTCTCTAATTTACGAGAGAATATTATGGTTTTTTCATGAATAAATAGTGATAAAAACATCAGCGATGCTAGTTATATGTGTGACGTACGACTTGTGATAGAAATCATATTCAAAAGAAAAATTGTACTAACTAGTCTAAAGGAACGTAACTTTAGCAGAAAAGCTAAAATTTTTCACAAATTTTAAAAATTCAGAAACTGAGAGATTAGGCTTGTATCATGCTGGTTAATTTTTGGTAAGATAGGTCGTGCCCTTTTTTTGTTATTAATTATTTAAAAAAAATATAATGATTTTTGTGATAATGATGTTAATAGAGATCTTACTCTTACTCTTAACGAACATCCTTCACTATTATGAGATTTATTATGAAAGTGGTTTAATTATAATACTTGAATAAAATTTGGAGTAATGTCAAAATTTAAAAGTGAAGTCTATTATTTATTTTAATTTCTATTTTCACGTCGTTTTTACGTCGGGGTCACCAATTATTTGAATCTATTGAAGAAATGTAAGTCTTTAAGACTTACTGCGGATTTAAAATAATTATTGATTTTAATAAAATTTTATCTAAGAGTCTAAGATTTGTGGAAGATAATATTTTATCCAAACTAATTTCTATTTATTGTATTATTGAATCAAGTTTAATAAAAGCTTACCTTTACGTAAGATTGCATTTAATATTTCACATTTTTCTTCATTTCATTGAAGATTTAATGAACTATTTTTTTTAATTAGGTCACTACGGTATACCTTTTAAAAATTTCAGAAGATAGATTTCATTTATTGCACGTCGTGCAATGAAAACAGAATAGATCGCCGATTAGTAGTTCCCATTTGAAACACACAAACAAATGAATTCTTACGTACCTTTTTCGGAAAATTTTATTCTAGACCATTTTATTTTTTTTATAAAAAATTATATTCGTGTTAAATAGTTTTTTATTAATGCCGACAAAGTCGTTTTGTTGTTAACTGTTAAAATTAAAATTTAAAAGCGATTTCAATTCTCGTTGATCAAGTCGATTATTCTCAGGGCTTCAGGCCAAAAGCCATTACACCTCGTTAATTTTGTCATAAACGCTTTAATTTAATCATATTATTCCTTAATATTTTACATGCGTGCCACTGTGCGTGCACATTCTATATTACCATCATACTTTGATGCCATTACACATAATATAAGTTATTATTTAATTTTTATTATTCGCTTTTCCATCTGGATTTTTAGCTCGTTTCTTTTCCTTTACTATTGCACGTGTAAGCCGTTCTCGTCGGCGTTGCTCGCAATTGCGCAATTATAAGTGACGTCTTCATTTTCTGTAAATTGTGCCAATTACATAAATAAATATATAGAAAACATAGCGGCGCGCTTTTGTTCGCTTCAAGCTCAGGCGAAGAGATCTTGAGAGGGACTAGAAGTCAGGGAACACCTAGATTACGGAATGAAAGCTATAAACTACTTTGAAACGTGTTATATTTAATTATTTTTTTTGTATATATATAGTAGCACCTATATAGTAGTGATATCCGTTTTCACTTGGATATGTAGATTCAAAATTCGTTTCTACGCAGCTAACGTATCGCGATTGCTTTGGAAAAAAGTTCAAAATTTCCATATTATCTGAAAGTATAAAAAAATCAAATTTGTCAAAAATGACAATTTTCTTTCAAAAGTTTTAAAAATCTTAAAAAACTTAAAATTCTCAAAGATCGATTTTTACAGAGTTCTTAAAGAAAATTGAATCATTTTTAAAAAATTTAATTTTTGGTTCGGGATGTTCCAACAATTTGCCTTAAGGCATGATGCCACCACTAATTAAATATGTGATCACTTCTAAATAAATTCAATACAAAAAATGTAGATTATTGGGTTGCCTTAAAACGAGCTTAAAAGAAGATTGAGCCTAAAAGTTCATTTAAGCTTAAAAGTTTTGATCCAAAAATAATTCTGTTAAAAAATGAGATTTTTTTTTATTTCTATCTAAATATCAAAGATCGATTTTTACAGAGTTCTAAAAGAAAATTGAATCATTTTTAAAAATCATAATTTTTGGTACGGGTTGTTCCAGAAATTTGCCTTAAGATATGATGCCACCACTAATTAAATATGTGATCACTTCTAAATAAATTCAAGTACATAATTAGAATCTACAAAAAATATAGATTGGTTGATTGTTGGGTTGCCTTAAAACGAGCTTAAGAGAAGATTGAGCTTGAAAGTTCATTTGAGTTTAAAAGTTTTTATCTAAAAATAATTCTGTTAAAAAACGAAAGTTCATTTTTATTATTATGTTTATGATCTCCATTCAACAACATAGTCAGCTTTTGTATTTATTTTTGGATAAACTTTTGGTAACTTTAATTATACAGTTTTCAACAAACGTATTACTAGCAATCATGCTAATGCAGAAGTTATCAAATTTTTACCCCTTATTATGTTAAAAAGTAAGATGATTTTATAACTGAGTAATTATATAGAATATAAAGTGTTGAAAGCTGCACGTTCAGACAGGAAAAAGAACTTGATAATGTATTTTTTTTGAAATTAAGAACCAAAGAAACTTAATTACAGGGAAGATTACTAAATTATGAAAATATAGGATTTAAAGAGCTACAAAATATGCAGCTCATATTTATCGAAACAAACATCAGTTTTAACGTATAAAATTTGCTTCAAAATTATATAGAACAGAGCTTTTTTTTAAAGCACAGTACTTTTTAGTTTGTAGTTATTTACTCGTATGTAGAATAGATTATTGACAAATTTAAGGACATTTTAACAAAGTTAAAATATCAAGTGCTTATTAAATTCTTGATAAAAGTTTGTAAGAGGTTTGATTCTTACCTGTGATGATTTTAAGCTCAAAAGCTCTTAGTACTATTTTTCGGTTTGCGCTCTGAGTTCAGACGACTAATCAGTAAAATATCAATTGTGTTTATAATATGAAATCATGTCTAAATTTAACTTAAACCTCTCTTAGCTAATTCTGATAAGTTAGCATTGGCGATATCAAATCCGGTGTTTGTACGTGCCATGTTCAACGTAGCAATTTTGTTTGAATATCACGCACTCTACTTCTATATTAGAAGAATCCAAATGACAAAACGTGAGATGACGCACAGAAATGTCACGAAGGATAAATGAGATTTTTAAAACATAAATATTTAAACTTATTTAAATTAAACTCTTATTTAAAATATAGAACGATAGATCGATATCGATATCCAACATGCAATTTAAGTATTAACATAAATATTACTATTACCTTGTCCCTACGATCATTGACCTCCGTAACTTCTTCGAACATTGTATTAAAGTTAATTTTTATCAAGTGCGATTCCTATCGCGGCTTCTTGCAAATTATTAACCGTTTGAAATCATTCATTTTGAAATTACTCGGCGACAATCAAAGTGTCAAGTGGCTCAAGTAAAAAAAGAGGAAGTATACCATTAACACTTCACTCACGAAAATTATATAAAATCACTTGATGCAATTATCTAGATGTGGGGAAATTATAATACGAATTTGTGATCTTGTATTAAGAATGCATAAGGCTAAAATATTCAACAACTCTTATATTATGATACTATTAAACTAAGTTAAGATAAGACAACAATATTATAAATATTATTTATCATTTTTTATTTATTTTACTATAAAATAGCTATTATACTCTGCCCAGTCAAACGTGACATATTGCACTTGAGTCCATCATCATGACACATCGCTTATAATCGCAAATGACATTTGAATGAAATTGCTACTAAAAAAAGTTAACAGTAAAACAATTACATTTGCATGCTCTGTTTAACAATATTAGCAGATTTTAATTCGCTTATTTCTCTCAAAGGTTAAATTAAATAAATGCTCAGGACACTCATACATATTAAAATAAAGTGAATTGTTTCTTGAACCCGAAACATCTTCTTTCAAGATAGATAACGAAATGAAAAACAATCTTATATATATATATATATATATATATATATATATATATATATAAATATATAAGGATCATAGGCCTTCCTACGATCGAACAAAATCTCATTATTCTATCTTATTGCACATCAATCTTCCAGGAAAAGCGTGCAGATTATTTTTTGCAAAATTTTATAATGCACCCGTTTTCAAGAGATCATGATTTGTATTTCTCATTGTATTGTTTCTACTTCAATCAATTCCAACAGTTATTTCAATTTGCATTTTATAAGCGGCGTATAAGCAAAGTGTAATGTTAAAATTATATTATGAATCATTATGTTTATAACACGTAATTTATTGAGTTAATTGTATTTTTGATTTATCGACAGCTGCTTGTAAATTAGATGTGAAAAATTGAGATTGTTATCTGAAGTATGCAAAAAGTGTTGTAGTACCGGGAAGTAAGGATTGGGATCTAACAAGGTGTGATATCGGAAATCAAAACCATATAATTATATTTTAGTTATATTTTAATATATATTAAATTGGATGTTCTAGGCTTTAATGAGCCAAAAATTTAGAAAAAAAATTATCTCACGTTGTTCGGAAATTATGAGCTTTCAAGTGCAACCTAGAGCTTTGATGGAATTTTGACAATTTTTTGCTTATTTTGCTGAATTATGTTCATTTCAATTATGGTACCGTATTCGTGAACAAAATTTCGAAGAACACAGTAAAAATAATTGAAGAATTGCCTAGAAGAACTATAAAATTGAAATTTTCAAATAGGCCTCAAACTTACGTTAGGTTAGATTAAGCTGTGTGCATCACAACATCATGTTGAACATATAGTTTTTATTGTTCTTCAAATATATAGAAATTAGCTAATCTTTACAGTATGATTAGGAGGTTATGCACAATCTTCTAAAATTGGAATGCATCAAATTTGTCTTGTAAAGACTTTAATATCTTCCTGTTCTATTACTTAAGAAATATATTATTTATTATTAAACGCATCATAATTTATTTAATTTCAATAATCAATAAATCAAGAATTACTCGAGAAATGATTAAAAGCCAAAGATTATTTCTAATACCGTGAACACGGCATAAATTTTTGAAGCAAGCAATAAATATAAAGAATAAAGGCTTCAATTATAACCCCGCGCGTCGTCATTACTAGAAAAAGTCCGTCTCGCGTTGAACCTGGTAATAAATTACGAGCGATAATGTCATATTCGAAACCGTTTTATAAATAATAGTTTAAGTTATCGCTAATCAGAATTTTTATGTCCAATAAACGCACATAAAACTGCTACTAACTACAACATAACTCTGCGTCCGTGCGAACGGACTTGGCGCATCGAGTCGATCGTAAAACGCGAGAAATGCTTAAAAGGAAGCGCTATCTGGCATAACATAGCTCCTTCATAAAAATATCATCATTGCAATTAACTTGTAAATTGAAATATTCAAAAGATCAACGCCACGTAGGTGTCTTCGCCTCTTTTGCTCGGGCCGGTCTCCAGTCGCGTTTTGTAATTATTTTAGCTTCATTTAAATATAAGAGAGTTTTATTAGGCATAATAATAATATGCAATTACCACACACAAGCTGCTCTTGCACAAAGGTGTGCACGGAGAAAATTCATCTACTGGTAATAAGATGATCTCGTATTAAATACTAATAATATGTTTCAGCGGTCTTAATTGGTCATTGTGTTCGGGCAGTTTTCATGTATGTGGTTTTCTACCGTCTTGCGGCACGCAATCGCGGGATGTTGACGTGCGGGCTCTTTATTATTACACATTTTGAATTAGGACGAGAGCTGAAAATTAAAATTCAATTTTAACAAACAATACCCATAATAAATAAACTTTTCTCATTTTCTCTTATATTTGATATTTACATTCATATATCACTGTACAGTATACACTGTTTTCCATAAGCCGTTAAGTTGTACATCTCTTAATCTAGTCTTCATAGAAGACAACTCACAATTTAAATATATATTTGGGATTTACTATCTGAATTCATTGCATTTTTTCACCTCACAAAGCAATCATCCAGTGGCTGACATTCCTTCTGATGAGATTATATTAAATAATTTTATCAGTGATGTGATTATATGTAGCAGTAATTCCTTAAATTACTATTCCCACTTGATATCATTTTTGACAACTATCCATTAGGAAGCACTACTGCTGGATATCAATTTTTAAGATTACACAAAACAGCTTATCTCAGAGTAAACTCAAGATGTTTTAAATATATGTGGATAAGTAACTTCTAACGGCATTAAAGTAATTAAAATTAAAATAAAGAATTAAAAGTAAGAGCTCAAGCGCCAGCACCGATTTTTTTATATTATTAATCTGTAAACGTGTATTTTTACATAATTATTTGTGTATGTTATTTACATAGAAAATATAAAATTATAAAATTATTGAATAAATAAAAAAATTAATAAGGCTAATAAAATATAAATACATACCAGTTCGTTTTTTATATGTATAGATAAAATCACTATTTTTGATTCATATTGCGATTAGGTAAAACCTTTGTCTTTGATGAAGGATCTATAATAGAAATTGATTTAACCAAATCAAATCAATTTTATTTACATTTTTTTTAATTATTAAATTTTTTTTTACGCTCAGAACTCTCCACCGTATTCATAATACTTTGCCTCAAATACGAGTCAAATTTGATTTTGTTCCAAATTGTATGAAAAGCTATATTAGCTCTGTGTCTACATCAGTATCCTTTCTTTATATCTTCATATGCAAATGTGTGCATATCCATTGATAAAAATCTTTTTTATTATTATATCGCGTTACGTTTACTGTTCCGATAATAAGGCCATAAAGTTCCTCGGCTACTTTGTAAAAGATGATTTAAAAAAAATATATTTTTTTAATTATTCAATTACTATTTATCATTTTTGTATAGTTTGTTGAAAAAAATAAACCAAATATATATATATATATATATATATATATATATATATATGTATATATATAATATAATTTTGGAATATAATTAAAACCATCATCAGAAAAATAAGTTTCATTTTAGGCATAGTATTCTATAGTAATAGATAACTATAACTAGTTCAGCAGATGACTTCTCATATTTTCATAAAATATAATTTATATATTTGTGCTTAAGATCACATATACTTCGCAAAGCTTTAGTTATTTATAATTGAGTGTATTTAGTTTGATCTTTGGTGAGGATCACTATCATTAATTTGATATTAAACGGACTGGAAATTATAAATATTCCATTACCATAAGAAATGCGAATAAAACAACGATTTAGTTTATGATATATATTGATCTTCATTCTACAGCTTTCTTCTATTGTTACTTTTGCTAATCTCTCAGTTATTATATAGGTATTTACATTCATACATTCATACATTCATACCTGAAAAAGCCCTGGTCAAATCTTGACCAACCTCATTGGCTGAAAATTTGTCGGAACTTTAAAATATTACAAAGGGTCAAATTCGATGAAAACTTGATTGTAGTTCACTTTTGCTAAAAAGGCTATAATATTTCTTCTTTAAAATTATCTGAATAAGATCACACACACACTGTCAAGTAGTTAATTATAATAACAACTATTTTAATTAAGAGTAAATATTTAAATAAATTTTGCCAAACTTATATACATTGGCAAGACATATATCAATCATCAAACCTTGTCATCCATCCACCTCTGTTTCCTTTACCCATATTGAATTTCCTCTCCAGACCTCTTGTCTGTTGCCAGTGCTATTAAATAAACATGACACGGTGAATTTCACCTCGTCGGCCGGTCGTGTCGTTTACGCCCACGAGTGCCAAAAATTCGCGAATCGTTTAACTCGGCTGACAGTGCGATAATTGAGGAAGCGCAGCAACAACCATTATTAAGTTAATTACATTTTATTCAACACTATATCAGGCCACTGTCTAAGACATGATTTTAAATTCGATTCGTATGCAAGAAAACATATTTGAAATTATTTATGTACAAATTTAATGCTCCTCAGACTAATAATGAAAAGTTGAATTATTGGAAATGATTAGAAATGCATAGATGTAATATTATGTATTTGAATAGTAAAATGTTTTAAGTTGAACAAGGAGACGAACCTGGAAGTTATAACGGCAAATGCATGTTAATATGCTATAACAAGGAAAATAGTCACGTTTGAGTTTTAATGGATTCGCATGTTTATTAACTGTCGCTTTGTTTCTAATCTTTATAAGGAATACGGAAAAGTAAGTAGCTTAACTTGCAAACATTTACATGGAAAAATAAAATAGAATTAAAGTCTAATATTGGTTAATCTGATTATTTTCAACGTCAAATAAATTAAACAATTAAATTGTGTTTCATTTAGAGAAATATTCTGAGCAATTGTTTAATGTAATTAAGGTCCTTATCTTATAAATATATAAATCTTTTGTACGTATGTTGTTACCTAAACGGCTACTCAAATTGTGATAAATCATTTTACAGTAAAAATTTAGCAATAACGCAGAAAAAAGAGGAAAAAATGCCAAAAACATCTTATCATGGCTTGACAGATGAGATGAGAACTCTAGATCAACTCACCTAAAATTCGAACTTAAATAATGATGTACTTTACGTTACGTAGTTATAGAATTTATTAAAACGATAATTCAGGTTATTGGATTATAATTTAACCCTTGTAGCTGTGGACTGTATTAAACACTGATTTGTTTGTATATTATGTATTTGTTGCAGTTCTAATTACAATCACTGATTTGTTACTAAGTTATAATGAAAGAAGATATTTATTTTTATTAGTTATTTACATGTTGTTAAGCGAACTTTAATTTTAGAAAAGAACAACTAGTTCAATTAAAACACTCCGCTACCCCCTCTACCAGGGGTAGCAACCATTCCGTGTAAAGCTTAATGCCCTGAAGTTTGTCACCTTCATGGCCAATATAACAAAACGAAAAGACGTCCGAACAAATGATATATGTTAAATTATGAGTAAGAAAAATGTGATTTTGAAATTATTATTGCTAAAATGTAACTAAGGCCAGAAATTAAAATAATACATATAAATAGTAAAATTTATTCACTTTGATAGTTGGCAATCCAAACAAGATGCAAATAAAATTTGTACTTAAATACCGATATTTTTTTAATTTTGAGTAAAAATATGTAAAGTCGACATTGGTATTGCATTATTCTATATTTCATATAGAACACTAATAACATAATCATATAGTTAATTCTATTGAATTTTAGTTCTAATTTTCATAATATTAATTCATTTACTCAATATATCATCTCAAAACTATTCACCTTGTTTTAACAAAATTCTCTTTTCCCGGTAAGTGAATTACTCCAGAGCAATTGCGTTTTGTTAAAAATAGTATGCGAAAATGTGCGTTGGATCTGATTTTTAGTTCTTTTTCCTTGCGGCTTTTGGGTGCGTGTTGATTTTGATGTCGGAGCTTTTTTGCCAACTTTTTTGTGTGCGACCGAAACATTGTGAACTCTTCTGGCCTCCCGATAGAGTAGAGTAGTTAATCGGAAGCTTGGGTGTTAGTGGTTTTTTATTTATGGACATCGGGTTGAAAAAAAATTTTGACTGTGTTGTTTGCCAATTGCAGGTTTAGACATGCGTTTCCTGATTTATAGTTATAGAGTTATAGTTTGAAATGGAATTTGGTACATGAAATACTTTCTATTTATAAGCTATCAAAGGCAAATTATTTTGCATAAAACATATCAATTTCTACCAACGTATACATTGTTCAAAATATAAACAATTATATTGAATTGATGAATTTATAACCTTCGGTAAAGTTAGCATGTAATTGAAGTTGAATTTGAGTATTTGATACATAGAGTACGGATTTAATCATTTTCATATTGTATAAATTTTCATAATAATTTTATTGGGTATTGGTCAGTCATAGATTTGTTTTATTGTAATGTTGAATTTTAGCCCATCTGTTTATTTTTGCAAATATAAGAAGATTCATACTCGCACTTTTAGACAAGTTGTTCTGGTTTATATAGTTTAATATGAAGAATGTTTTACCGAATTCAGTTTAACCATGTATAAAAGTATGCATGTAAATAAATTTTTGGTGGTAAGAAACTAAACTTACATGCGTTTCAATTTCGTAGAGTCTGACAACATTTGATTTTGTTATTTCTATTTATTGTTACTATATTTTTATATAAGTTAAGATATCGAACGGAACGTCGTCTAATCTGTATAATTAAAAAAAAATGTATCCCAAAAATTTAGACTGGACCCACAATTTTTGAAAACCGCTTCAAATCGAAACTAAATTTGGATTCTGTAGTAGATGTTCTCTAATTATTTTTATAAACACGTAACTTACTATTCTCACAGTCCAAAATTGTACTTTTTTCTTGAAACTAGACATCATGTAAAATAATTATTTGTCATTTGTATCATTGAATTCCGAATTTGGTGTGTGTTTGAGTCTATCGTACTAAAGAAAATAATGAATTCCAAAAAAAGTAATAATATATATCAGTAATGTTAAAAGCTACACGTATAAGGATTCTTTTCTGTTGATATATCATTATTAAAAACAATTTGAGTATGGATAAACAAATAATTGAGTAATTTAATAAATCTATATGTATCAGATAACTAACTACCTGTATCATTTTACCATCGATCTCGTTTCTGTGCCAATTAATTACATTTGTTTCCACTATCCCGAAGGACAGGTGTTCGCGACATTGCCAAATAAACCGAATTGCCCAAATGCTTGACGCGTGTCCGAGCACGGCCCGGATGGGTTAGTCGGCCCGTGAATATACCAACTGCCGAAATTTTAACCCCTTTCTTCCTTTCGACTTGCGGGTCGATTATAATTCGCAGTCCGGAAACAAAGTGGCGGCGGCATGCTGTAATAAAACGTTACTTTTCCTATATCATTGTGCTCATCCGGCCGAAAGTTGTATTTAAATAACCATAATAAAAGGGATATGATGGGGATTAGGATAAGAGAACGATGGATGGAAATGGTATAACAAAATATTGGTGGTATTTATTTGGGTTTCATGTGCGATTTAACAAATGACGAATCGCTACTTTACGTGAACTCTCTAATAGGCTAGAACCACTAAATAGAACAACAGTAGTTTCTAAATAAAAAAATTAAAGTAAGTGAGAATTGCAAGTTACGTGTTCATAAAAAATACTAATTAATTCAAATTTATAGTTGCGTTATGAAGCGGTTTTCAAAAATTCGCAGTCATCAATGTTTAATTCCAAATAACTTTAGTAAAATGTGTATGATGAACATTAAGATAAAAGAACGATGGGCTGACCTGAGCTAATCAAATTTGCCGAAATTCTTAGGAAAATTATATGAAAACCATTAGCAACTTATATATCGTTTTAATTGCGTTATTATTTTAGTCTCGTTTTAAAGCGATTTTTAAAAATTGAGGATCATCAATATTTAAATTTAAAGAACTTTAATAAAATGTATATGATGAACACTAAGATAAAAGAACGATGGGCTGACCTGAGCTAATCACATTTGCCAAAAGTCTTAGGAAAATGTATGCAAACCATAAGAAATTTATTTATCGTTTTAATTGCGTTATTATTACTTTGTTTCAAGCAATTTTATTAGGTACGCTCAACCGTTTTCGAATAAATTCAAGTAAATTGCCTGTCGAGAAATCGTTTTCATAAAAAATTAAATTGTTGGCTGCTATTGCTGTCGTTATTGTAATTGTTAGCAATTTTATATCAATAGCACATGTATTTATTACGTAAAAAAATTTACTTTGTTCGTTAGAGTGATAGATAATTAAAAAAATAATTTGTGCACTATTTTTAGTTTTAAGATTTTAATTCACTGTCACTAGAGACATCGAAGAACTATTTTGCCATTAATGTTTACAAAAAATGTTTCAATTTTTATATTTTCATTACTGTTTTATTAACTTATTTCAAATATTATATGAAGCATGAAATGTTATTAGACTTTTTTAATTTTATTATCTAGAAAAAAACTTCTCGTACATATTTATAGCGAGAGAAAATACTTAAGAGATTGATTTTTTAGTTTGGTAAGCATTTGAATAAAATTGAATTTTCCAGTGATGTATAACTCATTAATATTTTTTTACAAAATAATGTCACCAATTCATTTAAATTAACATAATATTTTATTGATATATACATATATTATATTGATATTAACATAATATTTTGATTTACTGAATATTTCATCAAAATATAAATTATAAATTTACCGATAAATTATCAATGATTAATTACTTCATTGTCAATAATTATTATTCAGTATGCGTGTGCATTTACTTCAAATTCATTCAAATGACACGTTTGGGATAAACGTTGATAAACGGCGAATGCTTAATAAAAACTGCCTGTATAATTTTGTTTTATGATAATTGTCTATATATTTACCTTTGGATGATTCAGTACGATGAATCGGAATAAAGCGAAAAACGCAGAACGAATAACGATTTTAATTGTCGGTTATCCGATTAACAAATGAGACCGCTTTGAGCGAGGCATAATTTTTTATGCCGATACCGAAAGCGTTTAGAGATTAATTTTGAATGTGTAGTTCAGTAGGCAAGCTGGTCGAAGATAATTGATAATTGGTAATTGATATTTTTTGGTACTTAAAACATACTTGCTGGAACCTCATAGAATCGCAGTTAGCCATTCATTTATGGGAGGCAGATCTAAAATACTATGATTGTTTTTTAATTATCCTTTCTTCTTATTTCGAGTCATTCGCTCTTCTTTTTTCTATTATTAACTGCATTTATTATACCTTACGGTCAATATATAAACTACGTAATATGTTTGATTATTCATTTCTTACAACATGGTATTACGGAATTGGTATTATTGCTGAATAATGTAGTTTAGTGGTAGTTCACTTTTCAGTAGAGTCAGGTAAAAAAATGAGTTGAGCAGTTCAGTTTTAAGTCATTTGGGTGAAATGTAAAAGTCTTTGTCTATAATATAGACTCTATATATTTCAGCGCATATTTTGTTAGCAGCGGTAGGACCCAATAACTTATCTTCATTTCTTAAAATATTTAATATGATTCCTTTTATAAAAAAATTATGATCCATTTATTATTATCCAACTCTGCCACTATGCTTCGTCGGATTATTCAATGGCGCGTGTGTATATTCGCATGCATGCGTGCTTTTCGGGCATCCTGCAAATAAGGAAGGACAGCTGCTTGTATTTCGTGGTTCCAGACTATTGTCTTTGTGTTTCAATGATTATTGGATGTTGTAAAAATCCTCCGGTCAAATTTGGGGAGTAGACAAATAAATTATTGGGAACACACAGCGTCAGGATTATAATATTCTCTTGCGTATGTCCCGCAAGGGAGAAAAACTTTTAATAAACTATATACACATATATATATATATATATATATATATATATATATATATATAAATCTCTGAGCAAAATCTAATCTCCTCTGTATATAACTAAAGTTAGCTTCGCGAACATGTACTGTTGATATAAGTAAAGTTATCAACTTTCGCTGAAAGTTCTTATCTGAAGTTCATATGATAAAGCAGTTGCAGTTGTAACCTATATATTTCACCCCGTTTCCTTGAACTTGAAACTCATTCAACAATGGAATTCTGTATGCCAAATTTTCATAATTAATTGGATACAGGAAAAAATCTTGTCTTTTCCTATTCCTACAGAAGAGTGCTCTTATATTTTAACTAGATGTGGAACTATATGATATATAGATGTTTTCATCCGTATTTGCGATGATAATGAAAGTCTATCATCATGTCTTAGATGAAAGAATAATTCAAATAAATACTTAATGTAATAAAAAATTTTTTAGTGTTGTCTTCTTAGAAGTCTGGTCTAGATATTTGCAGGCTATCTTGCAAACCAAAATTATTTATTTAAAGTTTTCTGTAAACTATGCTAATAGATACTTATTCCAAAGTAACATTATAAATTATGGCAATACTTTGTTATTATTTACTAATGATTTTTCCAACCATTTTCCTCTCAATGCCAATCCATTGGTCCATTACAATGGTTTTCATAACATTTTCGACATGACGTCAATGCAACTACCGATAACCCGTTCGTTGTTTATAATCTAGCGCTTTCTTTATTTATAAATTTCTATTATTTTCTATTTATATAGATTTTATCAATGTTTATGTTTATGTTTAGGTCATATTAGTCGACGCTGCCGGTTTGCCTGCACTGCGCATTCTTTTTTCAATAGTGTGGGTTAACTAGAAAATCTAAGACGTAATTAAGAATTGTAGTACAATATTTTGCAATTAATTTATAATTTGCGCAATTATATTTTATGTCACTAAATATGTACTTTCATCAATGGCCTTACTTGTAACCGAATTTTGATACCAAGTAGAATTTTACTTCAATGTTGAAATATCGTATCAACAACTGAAGATTTTTTAAAACTTCAAACACCTTCTGTTGCTCATTTCTTCTCTAATAACTTTATAAATATCTTACCCTTATAAATATTTATTAAGTAAGAAAAATATTGATATTTTAAACAGTTCGTTTTTATCATACAGCTTTTATTAAAATAGACAAGAGTTATTCAAAAGTGTTGTGATAATTTTACAAGAAAAATTAATTGAGTTAGTAATGATAATGGTTAGAAATATACGGAAACAAGTTCAAAACTTTGTTTTAACCTCGGTTTCCTTTTTTTGTCATTATCCAATCAAGACATTAAAAACTTGCAAATAGTTTAGCACTCAACTAAAACTTCATAAAAATCTATAAACATAGTCACCGCAACTTTTCTGATGTAATAACCTCAGCGTATACGTCTCGAATAATTTTATTATGAATAAAAAATTAAAAATAAATAAATATACAATTACATAATAATTATTAAAAAATAAAAATTTTAATCACAGCCAAATATGCGTTTTTGTATTTTTTGTATGTCTTACAATTCATTTATTTTCTTTTTTGTGATTTTAGACCTACAATTATTTTTAAAATATTCAGAGTGAAATAATTATTCTCAATATATTTCTATACGTTGGATTTTTATTGTTTTTGATATACACTTTAATTGGTCGTTAGAATTAGTTTTCCTGCCTACGGTGAAATGTACGTAGAATGTCTAGTTTGGTTGCCATGGTAAAATAAGGTGAATATAGACTAAACAGGTTGGATTCGCTCTTAGGTAAATAATAGCTATTTTTAGTTTTATGTACAGTTACACAAAAACCGCATATAAACAGAATTTATAAGCTAACCTGTCCCAATGAAATATCTGTTGAAGACTAAGTAGGTCGGGTAAACTATACCAAATCTGTGAAATATCATTTTTGGGAAGCAAGATTATTTATTTATCATTTACTTATGTTTAATTATTTTCACAATTATCACTTATTATTTATGGTTTTAAATTGGCGGTCGTAGCATGGTTTTAAATTGTTTTGGAGCATTTGAATTATAAACATGCTGAATTATCTCTATTATAACAAACATTGCAATTCTTGCAGTTTATTTTATACACGGAGTCTGTAACTCCTTTTTAGGAAATTATTTTCTTCCACTTAATCCATTTGATTAGTAATATATGAATTCTTTCGAAGACGCCGGCATTCAGCTTTCATATTGTAATAAACTTGATCTGCCATTTTCAGGTATTTCCATCGCTATTCATGTATAATATTGCAATTTACATTTAAAACTAATAATCACACTCCGTTTCGATAATGTTTATTTGACTTATAATGATGTTACTGGTATTAATTTATGTAAATGCGATATATTATTATAATATCATAAATTTAAATATATAAAGACTATATGTCTTGTCTTTGACTGAATTATTTTTAAATGGGTTGTCGGATTGGTTGCCATTTTTCATCTTTTTGTTGGGCAGATGATATTTAGATAAAGATAGAAGTTTATTTTGTATTTTGATGATACATTATACAATTTTTAATAATGAAGAAAACAAATTGACTATCCTAAGGTCTATTTCACTATCCAAATTTTATATATTTCCATACAGAATTATTCAAAGAATA
>NW_020539724.1:6068026-6086501 GCF_003426905.1 Ctenocephalides felis | reverse complement strand
TATTCAAAAATATATATTTTGCAAAGCCCTGTTTATGAGGTATCACCCATGTAAAACCGTTGCTGTCTACGAATGCGTTTACTGTCAATGTCAATGTCATAGCGAGTCAGTTGCATTTCGCCGACGCGCGTGTGTGACACATTCGCGACGGTTTTGAAATTTTCATGAAAACTCTTACACCAATAATATTTCAATAAACTACCTTGTCGACTATCTAATGAGAATTTCATCGAGGAAAGTAATATAATATTCATGGCCAATTCTCTCGGAAAACCTTCGGGCTTGTGCATGCACGTGCGACGGACGATGGTGATTTGTGTGACTCGTAGCGAAGAGAATTAAAATGTTATGTAAGAATTTTGATCGCAATATGCTGCAGTGAAGTGCGTTTGAAAATAATTAGCACTTGCCGTTTTATTTCAAATTAAGTGTAGGTTTCCTCGATATAAATAGTCCTATGTATGAAGCACGTGTCAGGAAATTATTGGAAAAGTCGTTAAAGTTGGATTACGGTTATTTTGTGCTTTGCTAATGCTATTGATCGCATATTTACTTATGCTAATGTGATGAGTTCATGAGGTTTAAGTGAAGAATTGGACTAATAAAATATTAGTGTTGAAGCAATAAACTTGTTTATAAATAGACTCGAAAATTTCCTTATTCGAATAAGACTAAAACCTGTTTCGAATCAACTCGAATCAAGTCAAATAAAACCGAACAAGACAAAAGCCATAGCTAGATTTTGTTAATATATGTGATCAAAATTTGTGATAGAAACTGTTAAGCTTAGCCAATAAAGTCGAAAATGTAGAGATAGCTAACTTAATTTACTATAAAAAAAATTACAAAAATGATTAAAATGCTTTAATGCTGAAGACGATTGATTGAATTGTTAATAAGACACTTCTGCATCACTAAAGCATATAAAACAATATTTGGAATCTTGGGTCTATTGATAACGTGTTTTTTTCAATTCGATTTAATTCAGATCATTCGAATGAGTCGATTGAAATTGTGGCCTTACATAATTTATTCGATATTTTTTCTTACATTCATATTTACCAATTTTTTTTCTTCATATTTATTAAAATTGATGTTCATACATATTGAAACAGTAAATATTTTTTGATAGTCGAATCAACTAAAATGTGATTCGAATCAGGTTTAAAGGCTTGATTCGAATGATTCGATATATTTGTGTATATAGCATACATGTATATCTTTTTTGTTCCATTTCTAATACAAACAAATATAAATGCTCGTGTTTAAGCATGTGTTTATATTTATGTGTACTTATAATGTAAATATCAATCGTAGATGGTAACTTTCACAGTTTAATTAATGGTTATTTGACTGCCAAAGATTGCCATTCTTAAGTATTTTTGGCAACGTGTGAATCTGTTGAATCTATAATCCTAAAAATTATAAATTTCAGTTAGTAGATTGGATTATTTGCATTTTGATTTATTGGTATTATAATATCATTTCTATTATTTAGTTATATATGTATATTTAGTGCTCGTGGGTGCAATGTGACTTAAGAAAGTACTTCAACTATAGATCAATGTGAACTATTTTTGTGTCAGATCCAATATACCCAGTGAAGCAAATCCGAATCATATATGAATGTGTACCATAAGATCAAACGAGACATGTAAGTGTGCAATTTATATCGATAAGCTCGCTAGAAATAATTTATCAATAAATAGATATTTATCTCAGAGCGCATATATACAGGTTTTATTGCAAATTGCTTCTCCGATATCTCTCCGACTTTCTTCATGTGACGCGAGTGTTGATATCGCAGTATTCTTGATATTATATCATATGTTAAAGTGTTTGAGCTATATTTAGATTGGAAGTTATGAGCAAATTCATATGCAGATTTTTTATGTGCTCTCTAGACGCAGAATATGTTATGTCAGTGATAATAATACAATGACTAGTAATAATAAACTAGGACAGATCAAATGACATTTTAGCCGTTTTGTGAAAAATTGTAATGATTTTTTATATTATATCATAATCATAATGCATTGTAGAGAATCCAATTTAAAATATAGTAGTTCATCATCATCACAAATTGATGTTGGTTCTTATAAAAAAAATATACCCAATAATGTGCACAAATTCTGTATTCATATGCAATACAGAAAATTCATAAAATCATTCGTCATTGACCAAATTGTATACCAACATTTTGCCTTCATATGTGTCTCCTTTTCTGTTCTTAACCTGGAACGAGGCTTTGCTCCGGGTCTAGGCACAATCCGCGGTACGGGTTCTGTGTGCGACAGAATAATGCTTATGTATCGGTATATATATATATATAATATATAATATTAATAATATTGAAACCCTTTCTAAATCATATTTCAATTCAATTATACATTCTTTAAGTAAATTTCTTAACTAATCTCTAAACCCTTTCTTATACATTCAATTCAATTAGAAATACTATGAAAAATTCTAAATTGGTAAATTTTATGTAAATTTACTAAATGTATCATTTCTAATTTTATTTTATAACTCTCAGTATATAATCCGCAGTGTATATTCTAATCGAAGTATCGATTTAAATTACAAAATTAATTGAAATATGCAAAAAAAAAAAACTAAAAAAATTATGATACAAAGTGAATAAAAATAAAATAGCATGAATTAAACTGAATACAGTTTAAACGAGAAAATGTTATGTGAAAGGAACAGTTAAAAGTCGCAATTTTAAATAGAATATGTGGCACTAAAATTATGCTTTTTGCTGAACCTTTACTTGTTAAATTTGGAATTTGCTTCCGTTATTCATTCTGTCGGTAATTTTCGAATTTCCTTGCAAAAAAACAATTCTCTGAAAGTTTTAGCTCTTAATATTGTATTTTAGATAGAGCGCAATTCAATCAAAGTTTTGTATGGAAATAGCATGAAATCAGAGTTTTTTTTATCAATTTGGAACCATTTGAGCCTTTAGGAGCAAGGAAATTCGAAAATGTCCATGTTAAGGACCACTCTAGTGTATATGTTTGGATAAAATTTTTGTGCACGATTACGAGAGCAAGGATTAATTGATTTAATGATTCAAAGACCATTCGATGGTATTGACGAATAAGTTTTTAACAGAGGCAGGTCCAGCAGTTTTGGATATACGGAGCCTAAAGTAAAAAGATATAATTTTTGAGAGGACGGAATTTTTGGCTATGTCAAAAAATGATATTTGGGGAAACCAGGTCTAGGGGTTTCAACCTCTTGAAAAACATCCAAAAGAAATCAAATTTTGTTTTTTTTTTCAAATTTCCTAAGTTTTTCAAAAATTTAAACAAATCTCAAATTTCGAATATCATATTTTATTACAATGTTCAAAAATATACTTAAAATATTTATATACTTGAAATAAAAAAATTATAACTTTGCAAATCAGTTTCAAACTGTTGCATAATTAGAAATTTAGGATAAAGACAAGGATCAGGTTTTTTTTATATAATATATTTTTTTGTAAACATATAAAGTTCGTCGCCCAAATCTAAGCACAATGCCTTTTGCACCACTATTTTTAAAAATTTTATTTAGCAAAAGCTATCCAATATATTCCCAAAGACCATTACCGGTGTTCCATTATTATCTCGGCCAGCCAGCATGATTGCCTAACCCTGTTCGGCAGAGGCGCCTGCCGTCGCCAGTAAGTCTGTGCGTAACCGCACGCGTTGCGTATGTGTGCGTTTTGTGCGTACGGCGGACACGCGTACTGTTCCTGTTACTTTTTATATATGCGTGAACTTTTTTGCATATTCATTAGAGTGTCTATATCTGTCAGTCTGATCAAATGATTTGTTTTGCTTAATTGATAGTGGGGGAGCTGGTAGTGGATCCTTGAAAAAAATTGAGATTGATCAATAGTTAAATCATTAGAGAAAGAACGTGGAATAATCTTCTATTAACTATATGACTCAATGCAAGTTAAACAAGAAGTAATAAAAGTCTAAGAATAAATCTTCACTTGATTTATTACATTTATTATGCATCTATGAATTTATTATTGATATATGAATTTATTATCCAGATATGGAGTTTGATCCATATGGTATATATCGCATACTTATTATGTGAATAAAACTGACTATCAAATAGTGCAATTAAAAGTAGTGATATCGGATTTTACTTGAAAATATAGATAGCGAAATGTTTAAGTGAAAATAGAACTGCCTCGGCATTGCTGCATTAAAATTAAATCCTATATCATCACTTTTAGAGACATCAAATTAAATATATTAAATATATAAATGACTTCAACCATCGAGTTACCTTATTCTCAAAATAAAAATTAGGAAGTCATCAAACAAGCTTATAGAACTTAAAAGGTCAGATTCGTGTTAATATCTAAAAAATATAGTTGCTCAAGTTACAAGAATTTAATAATAATTTGTCCCTTATAACAAAAAATCATTACTTTCATTGCTTGTATCTAAATAATTTTACAAGATACGTACAATCGATTTAAATCCATTAAAAATATCTAAATTAATTTTTTCATATTTAAAATACGCCTATCTTTTAAATATTTTCATTCAAAATAAGTTATTATGTTCAATAAAACAAATAAAGGATTACATCATCAAATTTTAAACGTCAGTAATATTGTTTTTAAACAATTTTCGTTCGTATCACGTATTGGGTATTGCACTCTACATTTTCAATGTTATATCTGAAATATTGAATTTTATTAATTTAGAAAATATTAATTTTAACAATTTCAATATTTTACTTCATCACTCTTAAAAATTCAACTTGTCTGTTTTCTATTCTATTTAAAAATCTTTTTTTTTTGATAATTTTAATTACTCCGTTTGATTTTAATTAAATTGTCTGATATTCTTGTATGAAAAAATATTAATTTTAGTTAATTTGTTTTGAAAATAAGCAATTCATTACAAATGAATGAATAAGTATGATTGATTTATTCAAAATATTGGATTTAAAATTATAGAGGATTTATATTTTTATTTATTTATTTATTTCACTTTTTTATCTTGATTTGTTATATTTACTTCTTTTATTGATATTTCATTATTTTAATTTTACTTCATATGACTGCAAAGATAAATTTAATTCGCCAAATTTAAAAAGATAACAAATAAATATGAAAAAAAAAATTTAAAAGACTTATTGACTAGGGGTAACCTTTCTGAATTTTAATTTGATAATTTACATTAATCTTCAAAATTACTGAATATTTTATTGCAAAGACAGATTGTAATTGAATAATGGAAACAAAATAAAAAAATCTATTCAATTAGGTATATTGATAGGTATATTGATCAATGAATCAATCAACCAATATGATAAGTGATACAACCAATCAATAGGTGATTTTAGTAAATATATTGTAAAAGGCGTTTTTACAAAGTTGGCTGTAACTGGCGATTGAAGCGTGTGAAATTTTAAATTATACGTGGAGAAGATTAATTTTTTAGCTAAGTTTTTTTTTGCAAATGTCTATTATCTTGAAAAATTTATTTCAGATTCTCGTCTAACAATTATATCTGCTGACCTGATCAAATGATTTGTTTTGCCTAATTGAGGACTGTGCGAGTCGCATATATATACGCACACGCGATGTGATTCCCAGAATATTGGATTTTGATTTGTTTTGAATTCACCTCTGTATTTATTGATTTGGAATAGAAAAATACATTTGCGATTGATTTATGTGACATTCGTCTATTGTCGGGTGATAGCTGTAAATAAAATTATTTAGTAGAACAAAAAGTTAAATATAAATAGTTGTTTTAGAGTCAAGTAATGGAGCTAATTAATTATAATCAAAATTTCTTTATAATCAATTATGCCAAACTTTGATGATGTATTCGTTACGATTCATAATGACTCAAAACGTCGAGAAAACATACAATAAAAAATCAGATTTTGTGGCGAAAATGTAAACTTCTGTTTTGGGAAGTTAATAATTCTATGCAATTTGTTATATGTATATTGTAGATGTATAAAGTCGACTGGTGAAATCATATTAGAAAGAAAATGTTTTATACAAAAAGTAACGTTTTTTACTTATTTATTTCACTTATTTGTTAGTTATTTTACTATAATTATAATTATTTTTAACATTAGTTAATATTTTCGCACGTGTAGTTTCAACGTAATTATATGTCTGTCAATGCAATGAAATTCATTAAAATTTTTGCCAACTTATAATTACCTCGCTTGCTTATATCAAATAGTAAACAAATAAAATATCAGATAATCGTCATAATTTTTGTAAATTTTAAAAATGTCTCCAATACATTGTATTATATAGTGCAAATTCGTTGCGAAATATTTACTTTACCTATGCACGTGGAGCATATGAATGTATGGAAATTATGCGTAGTGAATGCAAACATTATACAATAAATGTTTATTCACGAACAAATACAAATAAACTTTCGAAGGTTATACTTACTGATTTTAATTACAAAGTATATTTGCAACAATGATAAAATCTTTTGTCGAATATTTATAAGAAATTAGAATATGCTTTGGAATGGGAGTCTTCATGAAATTGGAAATGTCTTACGGGCATGCACTTATACATTAAATTATTACAATTCTGAGATTATTATGGACAATAAAATTCGACTCACTTTTTTTTTGAATAATATTCCTGGTGTATATTGCATTAATAAGTGGATACATTGAACTTTTAAGTTGTTTTACAATATTATCAATGCATTATTTCGGCCAGCTTTCATAATATCTAATAATAAAAAAAGTTTAACAGTAAGTCCACATTCTACTTCAATCTATGAAAAAAATAATATATTAAAAGTAAGTAAATTTCTCTTTTATATCTTATTGTTATTGATTTCATTTAGTCTTTATTCTTATTTACCCAAAAAGAGCTTTGTAACTTATGCACTCTATATAAAATTTATTTAACTTAATTTCAATTGATTATTTTTTGCCATAATTTCTAGTAGAGAAATTTTGTTTGGTTTCACAAAACAAATCATTTTCAAAAAACCTATCATTGGCGGTATAATAAAAATACCTTCGTGGTCTAGAACTTGATTTTTTTGTTTTGCTGGAAATAATTGAATAGAAAAAGCAGCAATTGAGATCTGAATATATCTGTTCTCTGTTCAAATGCCAAAGCATGAGAAAGCACAAAACCGTTGGAACTTTTGAATCATTCTCGACCAGTGGCGTGTGTTTTGCGAATTTAGTTTTTGCTTCTGACTTACATGATTGTCTCTAATTTACGAGAGAATATTGTTTTTTTCATAAATAAATAGTGATAAAAACATCAGCTATGCTAGTTATATGTGTAACGTACGACTTGTGATGAAAATCATATTCAAAAGAAAAATCATACTAACTGGTTTATAAGAACGTAACTTTTTAGCAGAAAAGGCTAAAATTTTCTACTAATTTCAAAAATTCAAAAACTGTTCAAAAGATATAAGATTAGAATTCTGGCGATCATCAGTTTTGGTAAAATAGGTCGAGCTTTTTTTCATAATTAATTATTAATAAAAATCTATTGATTTTGTTGATCATGATGTTAATAGAGGTCTTACTCTTACTCTTAACGAACATCCTTCAATATTATGAGATTACGAATGTGGTTTACATCAACATTTAAAATTTAAGTCCATTATTTATTTATATTTATATTTAATAATTGAAAAAAGACAATGTTTTTACGTCGGGGTCACCAATTATTTGAATCTATTGAAGGAATGTAAGTCTTGAGACTTACTGCGGTTTTAAAATAATTATTGACTTTAATAAAATTTTATCTAAAAGTCTAAGATTTGTGGAAGATACTATTTTATTAGAAATAATTACTATTTATTGTATTATTGAATCATTCTAGTCCATTCTATTTTTTTTATAAAAAATTATGTTCGTGTTAAATAGTTTTTTTTATTAATGCCGACAAAGTCGTTTTGTTGTTAACTGTTAAAATTAAAATTCAAAAGCGATTTCTATTCTTGTCGATCAAGTCGATTACTCTCAGGGCTTCAGGCCAAAAGCCATTACACCTCGTTAATTTTGTCATAAACGCTTTAATTTAATCATATTATTTTTTAATATTTTACATGCGTGCCACTGTGCGTGAACATTCTATATTACCATCATACTTTAATGCCATTACACATATGTTATTATTTAATTTTTATTATTCGCTTTTCCATCTGGATTTTTAGCTCGTTTCTTTTCTTTTACTATTGCACGTGCAAGCCGTCTTCTCGACGGCGTTGCTCGCAATTGCGCAATTATAAGTGACGTCTTCATTTTCTGTAAATTGTGCCAATTACATAAATAAATATATAGAAAACATAGCGGCGCGCTTTTGTTCGCTTCAAGCTCAGGAGAAGAGATCTCGAGAGTGACTTAGGAGCAAGGAAAGACCTAGATTACGGAATTAAAGGCTGGAGGTGTAAGAAAGATATAAACTACTTTGAAAAGTGTTATATTTAATCATTTTTTCTTCTATATACAGTAGTACCTATGTAGATGTGATATCCATTGGAGATGTAGATCCAAAATTCGTTTCTACCCAGCTAACGTATCGCGATTGCTTTGGAAAAAAGTTCAAAATTTCCAAATTATTTGAAAGTATAAAAAAGTCAAATTTTTCAAAAATGTCATTTTTTTTTCAAAAGTTTTAAAAATCTCAAAGATCGATTTTTACAGAGTTCTAAAAGAAAATTGAATAATTTTTAATAAACTTAATATTTGGTACGGGTCGTTCCAGCAATTTGCCTTAAGGCACGATGCCGCCACTAGTTAAATGTGATCACTTTTAGATCAATTCAAGTAATAAAAATCTATAGAAAATATAGATTGGTCGATTGTTGGGTTGCCTTAATACGAGCTTGAAATAAATTTGAGCTTAGAAGTTCATTTGAGCTTAAAAGTTTTGATCCAAAAATAATTTTGTTGAAAAATGAGAGTTCATCTCCATTTAGCGACATAGTCAATTTTATGAACCTATTTCTCTTTTGGATAAATTTTTGGTAACATTAATTGCAAGTTTTTAAAGAAGCGTATTACTAGCAATTATGCTAATGCAGAAGTTATCAAATTTTCTGTGATCACTTTTAGAAAATTCAAGTAATAAAAATCTATAAAAAATATGAATTGGTTGATCGTTGGGTAGATTTTTAAAAAACGCTCTTAAAAGTTTTGATCGAAAAGTAATTCTGTTGAAAAATTACAGCTCATTTTTATTATTATGTTTACTGTCTCCATTCAGCAACATAGTAAGCTTTTATATTTATTTTTTGGATAAACTTTTGGTAACTTTAATTGCAAATTTTTAAAGAAACGTATTACCAGCAATTATGCTAATGCAGAAGTTATCAAATTTTTACCCCTTATTATGTTAAAAAGTAAGATGATTTTATAAATGAGTAATTATATAGGGTATAAAGTGTTGAAAGCTGCACGTTCAGACAGGTATAAAAACTTGATAATGTATTTTTTCGAAATTAAGAACCAAAGAAACTTAATTACAGGGAAGATCACTAAATTATGGAAATGCAGGATTTACCAAAAAATGAGCACATATTATTCGCAATAAATATGAAATAAAATTTGATTCAAAATTATATCGAACAGAGCTTTTTTTTAAAAGCACAGTACTTTTTTGTTTGTAGTTATTTTTCTACGATATTTTTGTAAAGCACATTCTTAACAAAGCTAAATAGTTTTTCACTGATATATTTAATCATGCCAAAATTTTCTATAGAAAATTATTGAAAATTTATATTAATTATTAAATATATTATATTTAATAAGAAAATAGATATTCAATAATTCTCTTTATCTTCTTGAAAATTGCACATTCGTAGCATAAGGGAAAAACTTTCAATTTTTAAATCAGTGACATATAATTTAGAAAAATTATATTGTCAAAAATGTGATTAATTATTTTTAGCATTTTTACTTCATAATTATTACATTAATTCAAAGTTTAATAAATTATAATTCTCAACATCATTGAATGAAAATTGGCTATTACTTTATTTATTTAGCAATCGTGAAAAATCATTGACAAATTTAAGGACATTTTATAGTTAACAGAGTTCAAGTATCAAGTGCTTACTATATTTTTAAAAAAAGTTTGTAATAAGAGGTGTGATTCTTACCACTGATGATTTTAAGCTCAAAAGCTCTTAGTACTATTTTTCGATTTGCGCTCTGAGCTTCGTAACGACTAATCAGTAAAATATCAATTGTGTTTATAATATGAAATCATGTCTAAATTTAACCTCAACTTGACTTAGCTAATTCTGATAAGTTACCATTGGCGATATCAAATCCGGTGTTTGTACGTGCCATGTTCAACGTAGCAATTTTGTTTGAATATCACGCACTCTACTTCTATATTAGAAGAATCCAAATGACAAAACGTGAGATGACGCACAAAAATGTCACGGAGAATAAATGAGATTTTTAAAATATAAATATTTAAACTTATTTAAATTAAACTCATTTAAAATATAGAACTATAAATCGATATCGATATTTAACATGCAATTTAAGTATTGACATAAATATTACAATTACCTTTTCCCTACGATCATTGACCTCCGTAACTTCTTCGAACATTGTATTAAAGTTAATTTTTATCAAGTGCGATTCCTATCGCGGCTTCTTGCAAATTATTAACCGTTTGAAATCATTCATTTTGAAATTACTCGGCGACAATCAAAGTGTCAAGTGGCTCAAGTAAAAGAAGAGGAAGTATACCATTAACACTTCACTCACGAAAATTATATAAAATCACTTGATGCAATTATCTAGATGTGGGGAAATTATAATACGAATTTGTGATCTTGTATTAAAAATGCATAAGGCTAAAATATTCAACAACTCATATATTATGATACTAATAAACTAAGTTATGATAAGTTAGAATATTATAAATATTTTTTGGTATTATTTATCATTTTTTATTTATTTTACTATAAAATAGCTATTATACTATGCCCAGTCAAACGTGGCATATTGCACTTGAGTCCATCATCATGACACATCGCTTATAATCGCAAATGACATTTGAATGAAATTGCTACTAAAAAAAGTTAACAGTAAAACAATTACATTTGCATGCTCTGTTTAACAATATTAGCAGATTTTAATTCGCTTATTTCTCTCAAAGGTTAAATTAAATAAATGCTCAGGACACTCATACATATTAAAATAAAGTGAATTGTTTCTTGAACCCGAAACATCTTCTTTCAAGATAGATAACGAAATGAAAAACAATCTTATATATATATATATATATATATATATATATATATATATAAATATATAAGGATCATAGGCCTTCCTACGATCGAATACAAAATCTCATTATTCTATCTTATTGCACATCAATCTTCCAGGAAAAGCGTGCAGATTATTTTTTGCGAAATTTTATAATGCACCCGTTTTCAAGAGATCATGATTTGTATTTCTCGTTGTATTGTTTCTACTTCAATCAATTCCAACAGTTATTTCAATTTGCATTTTATAAGCGGCGTATAAGCAAAGTGTAATGTTAAAATTATATTATGAATCATTATGTTTATAACACGTAATTTATTGAGTTAATTGTATTTTTGATTTATCGACAGCTGCTTGTAAATTAGATGTGAAAATTTGAGATTGTTATCTGAAGTATGCAAAAAGTGTTGTGGTACCGGGAAGTAGGGATTGCGATCTAACAAGGTGTGATATCGGAAATATAATTATATTTCAGTTACCTATATATACAGGATGTCCCAGACATTGAGCCAAAAATTAAGAAAAAAAATATTTCACGTTGTTCGGAAGTTATGAGCTTTCAAGTGCAACCTAGAGCTTTCGTGGAATGTCGTCAATTTTTCGGTTATTTTGCTTAATTTTGTTCATTTCAATTATGGTACCGTGATCGTGAACAGCATTTCTAGGAACACAGTAAAAGTAATTAAAGAATTGCACCAAGTTTTCAAGAATTAAGATTGTTTTTGAACTATGAAATTAAAATTTTCAGAAAGTCCTCAAATTTAGGTTTGAGGCTATGTGCATCACAACATCTTATAAAACATAAAGTTATGATGATTGTTCAAATATAAAGAAATAAAGACAGTATAATTAGGAGGCTCTGCACAATCTTCTAAAATTAGAATACATCAAATTTGTCTTGTAAAGACTTTAATATCTTCCTGTTCTATTACTTCAGTAATATATTATTTATTATTAAACGCATCATAATTTATTTAATTTCAATAATCAATAAATCAAAAATTACTCGAGAAATGATTAAAAGCCAAAGATTATTTCTAATACCGTGAACACGGCATAAATTTTTGAAGCAAGCAATAAATATAAAGAATAAAAGCTTCAATTATAACCCCGCGCGTCGTCATTACTAGAAAAAGTCCGTCTCGCGTTGAACCTGGTAATAAATTACGAGCGATAATGTCATATTCGAAACCGTTTTATAAATAATAGTTTAAGTTATCGCTAATCAGAATTTTTATGTCCAATAAACGCACATAAAACTGCTACTAACTACAACATAACTCTGCGTCCGTGCGAACGGACTTGGCGCACCGAGTCGATCGTAAAACGCGAGAAATGCTTAAAAGGAAGCGCTATCTGGCATAACATAGCTCCTTCATAAAAATATCATCATTGCAATTAACTTGTAAATTGAAATATTCAAAAGATCAACGCCACGTAGGTGTCTTCGCCTCTTTTGCTCGGGCCGGTCTCCAGTCGCGTTTTGTAATTATTTTAGCTTCATTTAAATATAAGAGAGTTTTATTAGGCATAATAATAATATGCAATTACCACACACAAGCTGCTCTTTCACAAAGGTGTGCACGGAGAAAATTCATCTACTGGTAATAAGATGATCTCGTATTAAATACTAATAATATGTTTCAGCAGTCTTAATTGGTCATTGTGTTCGGGCAGTTTTCATGTATGTGGTTTTCTACCGTCTTGCGGCACGCAATCGCGGGATGTTGACGTGCGGGCTCTTTATTATTACACATTTTGAATTAAGACGAGAGCTGAAAATTAAAATTCAATTTTAGGAAACAATACTTATAATAAATAAACTTCTTTTCTTTTCACATATATTTTGTATTTGCATTCATAATTCACTGTACAGTATACACTGTTTTCCATAAGGCGTTGTGTTGTGCATCTCTTAACCTAGTGTTCCTAGAAGACACCCACAATTTAAATATATTGCATTTCTTTACCTTACAAAGCAACCCAGCGGGTTTCCATCCTCCTTCCGATGATTAAATAATTTTATTAGTGATGTGATTATATATAGCAGTAATTCCCTAAATTACTATTCCCACTTGATATCATTTTTGAGAACTTTCAATTAGGAAGCACTACCTCTAAATCAATTTTTAAGAAAATACCAAACAGGTTATCCTAGAATAAACCCACAATGTTTTAAATATAAGTACCCATCTCTTACATAAGAACTAGCAGAATCTGTTTTTCAATCAGAGCTCAAGTGCCATGTACTGATTTTCTTATATTATATTATATTATTAATCAGTAAACGTGTTTTCTTACATAATTATTTATGTTATTTACATAAAAAATTAAAATGATGAAATTAAAAAATAATGAAAAAATTGAATAAGGTTAATAAAATATAAATACTAGTTTGTTTGTTATATGTATAGATGAAATAAGTATTTTTCTTTCATATTGCGATTCAGTAAAACATTGTCTGTGATGAAGAATCTGTAATAGAAATTGATTTGATCAAATCAAATTAATTTTATTTACATCATTTTTTTTAATTATTCAATTATTATTGTTTTTTTTATTATCTATCTCTGGTTCAGAAAAAAGCGTTCAGAAGTCTCCACCGTATTTATAATATTTAGCCTCAAATATAAAACAAATTTGTATTTGTTTAAAAAAATTATGTAAAGTGTTATTAGCTCTGTGTCTACATCAGTATCCTTTCTTTATATCTTCATATGCAAATGTGTGCATATCCATTGATAAAAATCTTTTTTATTATTATATTGCGTTACGTTTACTGCTCCGATAATAAGGCCATAAAGTTCCTCGGCTACTTTGTAGAAGATGGTTTAAAAAAATATATATTTTTATAATTATAGAATTACTATTTATTGTAATCATTTTTCTAATATTCATTTCGAAACATTATTAGAAGCGTTATTTGTAAATTAAATTTATTTTATACTTTGCCCATGGTAAAGTAAGTGTTTCTTGAAGCAATATATTTAACAGATGGCTTCTCATATTTACTCAACAAAAATTATATACATATTTGGGCTTTAATTGGAAATGATTTATTTGAGATCACATACATCTGGTAAAGCTTTACCCATTTTTAATTGAGAGCATTTAATTTAATCTCATCGTCAGTCATTGGTTGAAAATTTTTCATTGTTGCTAATTCAAATTTTCGGAACGTTAAAATATTACTTTGGGTCAAATTCGATGAAAACATGATTGTAGTTTACTTTTTCTAAAGAGATAATATTTCTTCTTTAAAATGATCTATATAAAGTCACACACACGCCTGCTAACACTCTACCTAATTCTAAGTAGTCAATTACATTAACAAAAATTATAAATTAGAGTAAATATTTTAACAAAATGCAGAACTTGTATAAGACATGTATCATTGAATTTAATCTCCAGACCTCTTGTCTGTTGCCAGTGCTATTAAATAAACATGACACGGTGAATTTCACCTCGTCGGTCGATCGTGTCGTTTACGCCCACGAGTGCCAAAAATTCGCGAATCGTTTAACTCGGCTGACAGTGCGATAATTGAGGAAGCGCAGCAACAACCATTATTAAGTTAATTACATTTTATTCAACACTATATCAGGCCACTGTCTAAGGCATGATTTTCAATTCGATTCGTATGCAAGGAAACATATTTGAAATTATTTATGTACAAATTTAATGCTCCTCAGACTAATCATGAATAAGTTGAATTATTGGAAATGACTAGGAACGTATAGATGTAATATTATGCATTTGAATAGTAAAATGTTTTAAGTTGAACAAGGAGACAAACCTGGAAGTTATAACGGCAAATGCATGTTAATATGCTATAACAAGGAAAATAGTCACGTTTGAGTTTTAATGGATTCGCATGTTTATTAACTGTCGCTTTGTTTCTAATCTTTATAAGGAATACGGAAAAGTAAGTAGCTTAACTTGCAAACATTTACATGAAAAAATAAAATTAAATTCAAGTCTTATACTGGTTAATCTGATTATGGCAACGTGAAATAAATATAAACAATTAAATTATGTTTCAATTATTCAAGAGAAATATTCTGATCAATTGTTTAATGTAACGGTCCTTATCTTATAAATATATAAATCTTTTGTACGTATGTTGTTACCTAAACGGCTACTCAAATTGTGATAAATCATTTCACAGTTTGTGAAAGAAAATAAAATAGTGGTAATAAACTGAAAAAATGAGTAATAACCCAGAAAAATGAGGAAAAAATTGCAAAAACATCTTATCATGGCTTGACAGATGAGATGAGAACTCTAGATCAACTCACCTAAATTTCGAACTTAAATAATGATGTACTTTACGTTACGTAGTTATAGAATTTATTAAAACTCTCCTTCGATAATTCAGGTTGTTGGATTATAATTTAACCCTTGTAGCTGTGGACTGTATTAAACTGATTTGTTTGTATATTATGTATTTATTGCAGTTCTAATTACAATCACTGATTTGTTACTAAGTTATAATGGAAGAAGATATATTTATTTTTATTGGTTATTTACATGTTGTTAAGCGGACTTTACATTTTGAAGTGAACAACTAGTTAAATTAAAACACTCCGCTACCCCTTCTACCAGGGGTAGCAACCATTCCGTGTAAAGCTTATTACCCTGAAGTTTGTCACCTTTATGACCAATATAATGAAACGAAAAGACGTGCGAACAAATGATATATGTTAAATTATGAGTTAGAAAAATGTGATTTTGATTATCATTGCTAAAATGTAACTAAGGCCAGAGATTAAAATAATACATATAAATAGTAACATTTATTCACTTTGATAGTTGGCAATCCAAACAAGATGCAAATAAAATTTGTACTTAAATACCGATATTTTTTTAATTTTGAGTAAAAATATGTAAAGTCGACATTGATATAACAATAATAACATAATCATATAGTTAATTCTATTGAATTTTAGTTCTAATTTTCATAATATTAATTCATTTACTCAATATATCATCTCAAAACTATTCACCTTGTTTTAACAAAATTCTCTTTTCCCGGTAAGTGAATTACTCCAGAGCAATTGCGTTTTGTTAAAAATAGTATGCGAAAATGTGCGTTGGATCTGATTTTTAGTTCTTTTTCCTTGCGGCTTTTGGGTGCGTGTTGATTTTGATGTCGGAGCTTTTTTGCCAACTTTTTGTGTGCGACCGAAACATTGTGAACTCTTCTGGCCTCCCGATAGAGTAGAGTAGTTAATCGGAAGCTTGGGTGTTAGTGGTTTTTTATTTATGGACATCGGGTTGAAAAAAAAATTTTGACTGTGTTGTTTGCCAATTGCAGGTTTAGACATGCGTTTCCTGATTTATAGTTATAGAGTTATAGTTTGAAATGGAATTTGGTACATGAAATACTTTCTATTTATAAGCTATCAAAGGCAAATTATTTTGCATAAAACATATCAATTTCTACCAACGTATACATTGTTCAAAATATAAACAATTATATTGAATTGATGAATTTATAACCTTCGGTAAAGTTAGCATGTAATTGAAGTTGAATTTGAGTATTTGATACATAGAGTACGGATTTAATCATTTTCATATTGTATAAATTTTCATAATAATTTTATTGGGTATTGGTCAGTCATAGATTTGTTTTATTGTAATGTTGAATTTTAGCCCATCTGTTTATTTTTGCAAATATAAGAAGATTCATACTTGCACTTTTAGACAAGTTGTTCTGGTTTATATAGTTTAATATGAAGAATGTTTTACCGAATTCAGTTTAACCGTGTATAAAAGTATGCATGTAAATAAATTTTTGGTGGTAAGAAACTAAACTTACATGCGTTTCAATTTCGTAGAGTCTGACAACATTTGATTTTTTATTTCTATTTATTGTTACTATATTTTTATATAAGTTAAGATATCGAACGAACGTCGTCTATCTGTATATTAAAAAAAATGTATCCCAAAAATTTAGACTGGACCCACAATTTTTGAAAACCGCTTCAAATCGAAACTAAATTTGGATTCTGTAGTAGATGTTCTCTAATTTTTTTATAACACGTACTTACTATTCTCACAGTCCAAAATTGTACTTTTTCTTGAAACTAGACATCATGTAAAATAATTATTTGTCATTTGTATCATTGAATTCCGAATTTGGTGTGTGTTTGAGTCTATCGTCTAAAGAAAATAATGAATTCCAAAAAAAAGTAATAATATATATCAGTAATGTTAAAGCTACACGTATAAGGATTCTTTTCTGTTGATATATCATTATTAAAACAATTTGAGTATGGATAAACAAATAATTGAGTAATTTTATAAATCTATATGTATCAGTTAAAAACTACCTGTATCACTTTACCATCGATCTTATTTCTTTACCAATTAATTACATTTGTTTCCACTATCCGAAGGACCGGTGTTCGCGACATTGCCAATAAACCGAATTGCCCAAATGCTTGACGCGTGTCCGAGCACGGCCCCGATGGGTTAGTCGGCCCGTGAATATACCAACTGCCGAAATTTTAACCCCTTTCTTCCTTTCGACTTGCGGGTCGATTATAATTCGCAGTCCGGAAACAAAGTGGCGGCGGCATGCTGTAATAAAACGTTACTTTTCCTATATCATTGTGCTCATCCGGTCGAAAGTTGTATTTAAATAACCATAATAAAAGGGATATGATGGGGATTAGGATAAGAAAACGGTGGATGGAAATGGTATAACAAAATATTGATAGTATTTATTTGGGTTTCAAGTGCGATTCACGAATGACTAATCGCTACTTTACATGAACTCTCTAATAGGCTAGAACCACTGAACAGAACAACAGTAGTTTCAAAAAAAAATAATAAAGTACGAATTTAAACTGTGAGAATTGTGAGTTACGCATTTTTAAAAAATACTTATGAATCCGAATATAGTTTTAAAAGCGTTTTTGAAAATTAGGGATCATCAATGTCTAAATTTAAATAACTTCAATAAAAGGTGTATGATAAATATTAGGATAAAAGAACGATGAGCTGACCTGAGCTATTAAATTTGCCAGAATCTCAAGAAATTATATGCAACCATTAGCAATTTATATATCGTTTTAATTGCGTTATTATTTAGTCTCGTTTTAAGCAGTTTTCAAAAATTGAGGATCATCAATATTTAAATTTAAGAACTTTAATAAAATGTGTGTGAGATTGAAAAATCTGCTTTCGCTGATATTTC
>NW_020539724.1:6047161-6067026 GCF_003426905.1 Ctenocephalides felis | reverse complement strand
AATAAAAATACACGAATTCGCGAATGTGTGCGTTTTGCGTTTTACACGCGTGTGCATAAGTTCTATTCATACATCAGTCACATTGAGATAACCGACATATATCGGGCCAGGGCTTGCATTGGATTTATCGAATATTGATCATATTGAAAAAAATCCAAAGAAATTCCTGTAAAAATCTATAATCCCATAACCAGGTAGTGCTGCAACTTGGAAAATATCAGACATATGACAGGGTCAAAATAGCAAATCAAGATTTATTATACTGTCGAAGGATTGAAGTCAGTAAAAATATTAAAAATTAATTAGTTAAGAAGTATTCTCATATGCTGAAGGAAATGGAATATGCTTATGATGTTTCTTGACCTGATGTCAAAATAAATCATGCTAGATATTGTCAAAATAAATCATGCTGTATCTGGTGTGAGGTTGAGCATGCATAGAATATTGCTGATTTAGTTGGGAATTTAATCTAGGCATAATGAACTAATAGTGTTGATTTTTAGACACTGATTTTAAAAGAGACCTGAAAATTATAACTTTACACTACAAAACTAACTTTAGAAATTGGGGGACAGAAGAAATAGCAATGATAAATAATTTGAAAATATTATTTCATCCTGGCACATTTGAAAGTGTAAGCTTTTAGACATTGAAATCCACAGAAACCCACAAAAAAAGTTGTAAAAAATATTTAAAAAAATTACTAAAATAATGTAAGGATTTATATCGCAAAAATAGATATGATACATTTTATGGAAATATAAATATGAATAGATGCAGATGTAGATATAAATATTAGGGATTAATTTTCAAACTAAACATGCATGTTTAGAATTTATTTTTGAAATAAAGAAAAAATGTATATAATTAACAATTATCAATGTCAGGCTAGGTCTTTTGACTTTGAAGTAGCAATGATGGATATTTTGGAAATATTATTTCATCCTTGCACATTTGAAAGTCTAGGCTTTTAAACAATGAAAGTCATAGAAACCTGAAAAAAGTTTAAAAAAAATCATACAAATAATGTAAGGATTAAGATCAGAAAGATAGGTATGAATAGATACAGATATAGAATATAAATATTGGGGATTAATTTTCCAACCAAATGTGCATGCTTTGAATTTATTTTTTGAGGTAATGAAGAACTTTATATAATTAGTAATTATTAAATTCTAGTAAAATTTTAGTATTTGCAGATTTGTATGTTCAGTCTCTAGATCGATCATGCGTTCAAAATATATTTACGCATGTCAGGCTAGGTCTTTTGTCTGGGTATGTTCCTCTCTATGCAAATCTTCTCTTATCCCTGGCCTCTGGTCTTCAAGTAAACCGCCGTTAGGCCTAACGTTATGGGGGTGGCTCTAAAATTTTATAATTTCCACTCTTAGTTAAATTTTGGATCTAGTTGGTCCCATTCGCTCTTCTTCTTTCCGAAGAAGATATAAAAACTTCCCGACCAGTTTGAGTGTGTATTTATAAATCTGTTGTGCTAGGTTTGTTTCTACGTTACGATGAATTGTATATGTTTAATTAAATTGAAGTCAAAATTTGGGGACTAATAATTTAAATAATTCAAAAATATATATTTTGCAAAGCCCTGTTTATGAGGTATCACCCATGTAAAACCGTTGCTGTCTACGAATGCGTTTACTGTCAATGTCAATGTCATAGCGAGTCAGTTGCATTTCGCCGACGCGCGTGTGTGACACATTTCGCGACGGTTTTGAAATTTTCATGAAAACTCTTACACCTAATAATATTTCAATAAACTACCTTGTCGACTATCTAATGAGAATTTTCATCGAGGAAAGTAATATAATATTCATTGGCCAATTCTCTCGGAAAACCTTCGGGCTTGTGCATGCACGTGCGACGGACGATGGTGATTTGTGTGACTCGTAGCGAAGAGAATTAAAATGTTATGTAAGAATTTTGATCGCAATATGCTGCAGTGAAGTGCGTTTGAAAATAATTAGCACTTGCCGTTTTATTTCAAATTAAGTGTAGGTTTCCTCGATATAAATAGTCCTATGTATGAAGCACGTGTCAGGAAATTATTGGAAAAGTCGTTAAAGTTGGATTACGGTTATTTTGTGCTTTGCTAATGCTATTGATCGCATATTTACTTATGCTAATGTGATGAGTTCATGAGGTTTAAGTGAAGAATTGGACTAATAAAATAATTAGTGTTGAAGCAATAAACTTGTTTATAAATAGACTCGAAAATTTCCTTATTCGAATAAGACTAAAACCTGTTTCGAATCAACTCGAATCAAGTCAAATAAAACCGAACAAGACAAAAAGCCATAGCTAGATTTTGTTAATATATGTGATCAAAATTTGTGATAGAAACTGTTAAGCTTAACCAATAAAGTCGAAAATGTAGAGATAGCTAACTTAATTTACTATAAAAAAAATTACAAAAATGATTAAAAATGCTTTAATGCTGAAGACGATTGATTGAATTGTTAATAAGATACTTCTGCATCACTAAAGCATATAAAACAATATTTGGAATCTTGGGTCTATTGATAACGTGTTTTTTTCAATTCGATTTAATTCAGATCATTCGAATGAGTCGATTGAAATTGGGTGATTCACATGATTCGTTTACTTTATTTAATTTTTTTTTATTACATTCATATTTACCAACATTTTTTTCCATATTTATTAAAATTGATGTTCATACATATTGAAACACAGTAAATATTTTTTGATTCGAATCAACTAAAATGTGATTCGAATCAGGTTTAAAGGCTTGATTCGAATGATTCGATATATTTGTGTATATAGCATACATGTATATCTTTTTTGCTCCATTTCTAATACAAACAAATATAAATGCTCGTGTTTAAGCATGTGTTTATATTTATGTGTACTTATAATGTAAATATCAATCGTAGATGGCAACTTTCACAGTTTAATTAATGGTTATTTGACTGCCAAAGATTGCCATTCTTAAGTATTTTTGGCAACGTGTGAATCTGTTGAATCTATAATCCTAAAAATTATAAATTTCAGTTAGTAGATTGGATTATTTGCATTTTGATTTATTGGTATTTATAATATCATTTCTATTATTTAGTTATATATGTATATTTAGTGCTCGTGGGTGCAATGTGACTTAAGAAAGTACTTCAACTATAGATCAATGTGAACTATTTTTGTGTCAGATCCAATATACCCAGTGAAGCAAATCCGAATCATATATGAATGTGTACCATAAGATCAAACGAGACATGTAAGTGTGCAATTTATATCGATAAGCTCGCTAGAAATAATTTATCAATAAATAGATATTTATCTCAGAGCGCATATATACAGGTTTTATTGCAAATTGCTTCTCCGATATCTCTCCGACTTTCTTCATGTGACGCGAGTGTTGATATCGCAGTATTCTTGATATTATATCATATGTTAAAGTGTTTGAGCTATATTTAGATTGGAAGTTATGAGCAAATTCATATGCAGATTTTTTATGTGCTCTCTAGACGCAGAATATATTATGTCAGTGATAATAATACAATGACTAGTAATAATAAACTAGGACAGATCAAATGACATTTTAGCCGTTTTGTGGTAAATTGTAATGATTTTTTATATTATATCATAATCATAATGCATTGTAGAGAATCCAATTTAAAATATAGTAGTTCATCATCATCACAAATTGATGTTGGTTCTTATAAAAAATAATATACCCAATAATGTGCACAAATTCTGTATTCATATGCAATACAGAAAATTCATAAAATCATTCGTCATTGACCAAATTGTATACCAACATTTTGCCTTCATATGTGTCTCCTTTTCTGTTCTTAACCTGGAACGAGGCTTTGCTCCGGGTCTAGGCACAATCCGCGGTACGGGTTCTGTGTGCGACAGAATAATGCTTATATGTATCGGTATATGTATATATATAATATATAATATTAATAATATTGAAACCCTCTCTAAATCATATTTCAATTCAATTATACATTCTTTAAGTAAATTTCTTAACTAATCTCTAAACCCTTTCTTATACATTCAATTCAATTAGAAAATACTATGAAAAATTCTAAATTGGTAAATTTTATGTAAATTTACTAAATGTATCATTTCTAATTTTTATTTTATAACTCTCAGTATATAATCCGCAGTGTATATTCTAATCGAAGTATCGATTTATGAATTACAAAAATTAATTGAAATATGCAAAAAAATAAAACTAAAAAAAATTATGATACAAAGTGAATAAAAATAAAATAGCATGAATTAAACTGAATACAGTTTAAACGAGAAAATGTTATGTGAAAGGAACAGTTAAAAGTCGCAATTTTAAATAGAATATGTGGCACTAAAATTATGCTTTTTGCTGAACCTTTACTTGTTAAATTTGGAATTTGCTTCCGTTATTCATTCTGTCGGTAATTTTCGAATTTCCTTGCAAAAAAACAATTCTCTGAAAGTTTTAGCTCTTAATATTGTATTTTAGATAGAGCGCAATTCAATCAAAGTTTTGTATGGAAATAGCATGAAATCAGAGAATTGTTTTTTATCAATTTGGAACCATTTGAGCCTTTAGGAGCAAGGAAATTCGAAAATGTCCATGTTAAGGACCACTCTAGTGTATATGTTTGGATAAAATTTTTGTGCACGATTACGAGAGCAAGGATTAATTGATTTAATGATTCAAAGACCATTCGATTGGTATTGACGAATAAGTTTTTAACAGAGGCAGGTCCAGCAGTTTTGGATATACGGAGCCTAAAGTAAAAAGATATAAATTTTTGAGAGGACGGAATTTTTGGCTATGTCAAAAAATGATATTTGGGGAAACCAGGTCTAGGGGTTTCAACCTCTTGAAAAACATCCAAAAGAAATCAAATTTTGTTTTTTTTTCAAATTTCCTAAGTTTTTCAAAATTTTAAACAAATCTCAAATTTCGAATATCATATTTTATTACAATGTTCAAAAATATACTTAAAATATTTATATACTTGAAATAAAAAAATTATAACTTTGCAAATCAGTTTCAAACTGTTGCATAATTAGAAATTTAGGATAAAGACAAGGATCAGGTTTTTTTTTATATAATATATTTTTTTTGTAAACATATAAAGTTCGTCGCCCAAATCTAAGCACAATGCCTTTTGCACCACTATTTTTAAAAATTTTATTTAGCAAAAGCTATCCAATATATTCTCCAAAGACCATTACCGGTGTTCCATTATTATCTCGGCCAGCCAGCATGATTGCCTAACCCTGTTCGGCAGAGGCGCCTGCCGTCGCCAGTAAGTCTGTGCGTAACCGCACGCGTTGCGTATGTGTGCGTTTTGTGCGTACGGCGGACACGCGTACTGTTCCTGTTACTTTTTATATATGCGTGAACTTTTTTGCATATTCATTAGAGTGTCTATATCTGTCAGTCTGATCAAATGATTTGTTTTGCTTAATTGATAGTGGGGGAGCTGGTAGTGGATCCTTGAAAAAAATTGAGATTGATCAATAGTTAAATCATTAGAGAAAGAACGTGGAATAATCTTCTATTAACTATATGACTCAATGCAAGTTAAACAAGAAGTAATAAAAGTCTGAGAATAAATCATCACTTGATTTATTACATTTATTATGCATCTATGAATTTATTATTGATATATGAATTTATTATCCAGATATGGAGTTTGATCCATATGGTATATATCGCATACTTATTATGTGAATAAAACTGACTATCAAATAGTGCAATTAAAAGTAGTGATATCGGATTTTACTTGAAAATATAGATAGCGAAATGTTTAAGTGAAAATAGAACTGCCTCGGCATTGCTGCATTAAAATTAAATCCTATATCATCACTTTTAGAGACATCAAATTAAAATATATTAAATATATAAATGACTTCAACCATCGAGTTACCTTATTCTCAAAATAAAAATTAGGAAGTCATCAAACAAGCTTATAGAACTTAAAAGGTCAGATTCGTGTTAATATCTAAAAAATATGAGTTGCTCAAGTTACAAGAATTTAATAATAATTTGTCCCTTATAACAAAAAATCATTACTTTCATTGCTTGTATCTAAATAATTTTACAAGATACGTACAATCGATTTAAATCCATTAAAAATATCTAAATTAATTTTTTTATATTTAAAATACGCCTATCTTTTAAATATTTTCATTCAAAATAAGTTATTATGTTCAATAAAACAAATAAAGGATTGCATCATCAAATTTTAAACGTCAGTAATATTGTTTTTAAACAATTTTCGTTCGTATCACGTATTGGGTATTGCACTCTACATTTTCAATGTTATATCTGAAATATTGAATTTTATTAATTTAGAAAATATTAATTTTAACAATTTCAATATTTTACTTCATCACTCTTAAAAATTCAACTTGTCTGTTTTCTATTCTATTTAAAAATCTTTTTTTTTTTTGATAATTTTAATTACTCCGTTTGATTTTAATTAAATTGTCTGATATTCTTGTATGAAAAAATATTAATTTTAGTTAATTTGTTTTGAAAATAAGCAATTCATTACAAATGAATGAATAAGTATGATTGATTTATTCAAAATATTGGATTTAAAATTATAGAGGATTTATATTTTTATTTATTTATTTATTTCACTTTTTTATCTTGATTTGTTATATTTACTTCTTTTATTGATATTTCATTATTTTAATTTTACTTCATATGACTGCAAAGATAAATTTAATTCGCCAAATTTAAAAAGATAACAAATAAATATGAAAAAAAAATTTAAAAGACTTATTGACTAGGGGTAACCTTTCTGAATTTTAATTTGATAATTTACATTAATCTTCAAAATTACTGAATATTTTATTGCAAAGACAGATTGTAATTGAATAATGGAAACAAAATAAAAAAATCTATTCAATTAGGTATATTGATAGGTATATTGATCAATGAATCAATCAACCAATATGATAAGTGATACAACCAATCAATAGGTGATTTTAGTAAATATATTGTAAAAGGCGTTTTTACAAAGTTGGCTGTAACTGGCGATTGAAGCGTGTGAAATTTTAAATTATACGTGGAGAAGATTAATTTTTTAGCTAAGTTTTTTTTTGCAAATGTCTATTATCTTGAAAAATTTATTTCAGATTCTCGTCTAACAATTATATCTGCTGACCTGATCAAATGATTTGTTTTGCCTAATTGAGGACTGTGCGAGTCGCATATATATACGCACACGCGATGTGATTCCCAGAATATTGGATTTTGATTTGTTTTGAATTCACCTCTGTATTTATTGATTTGGAATAGAAAAATACATTTGCGATTGATTTATGTGACATTCGTCTATTGTCGGGTGATAGCTGTAAATAAAATTATTTAGTAGAACAAAAAGTTAAATATAAATAGTTGTTTTAGAGTCAAGTAATGGAGCTAATTAATTATAATCAAAATTTCTTTATAATCAATTATGCCAAACTTTGATGATGTATTCGTTACGATTCATAATGACTCAAAACGTCGAGAAAACATACAATAAAAAATCAGATTTTGTGGCGAAAATGTAAACTTCTGTTTTGGGAAGTTAATAATTCTATGCAATTTGTTATATGTATATTGTAGATGTATAAAGTCGACTGGTGAAATCATATTAGAAAGAAAATGTTTTATACAAAAAGTAACGTTTTTTACTTATTTATTTCACTTATTTGTTAGTTATTTTACTATAATTATAATTATTTTTAACATTAGTTAATATTTTCGCACGTGTAGTTTCAACGTAATTATATGTCTGTCAATGCAATGAAATTCATTAAAATTTTTGCCAACTTATAATTACCTCGCTTGCTTATATCAAATAGTAAACAAATAAAATATCAGATAATCGTCATAATTTTTGTAAATTTTAAAAATGTCTCCAATACATTGTATTATATAGTGCAAATTCGTTGCGAAATATTTACTTTACCTATGCACGTGGAGCATATGAATGTATGGAAATTATGCGTAGTGAATGCAAACATTATACAATAAATGTTTATTCACGAACAAATACAAATAAACTTTCGAAGGTTATACTTACTGATTTTAATTACAAAGTATATTTGCAACAATGATAAAATCTTTTGTCGAATATTTATAAGAAATTAGAATATGCTTTGGAATGGGAGTCTTCATGAAATTGGAAATGTCTTACGGGCATGCACTTATACATTAAATTATTACAATTCTGAGATTATTATGGACAATAAAATTCGACTCACTTTTTTTTGAATAATATTCCTGGTGTATATTGCATTAATAAGTGGATACATTGAACTTTTAAGTTGTTTTACAATATTATCAATGCATTATTTCGGCCAGCTTTCATAATATCTAATAATAAAAAAAGTTTAACAGTAAGTCCACATTCTACTTCAATCTATGAAAAAAATAATATATTAAAAGTAAGTAAATTTCTCTTTTATATCTTATTGTTATTGATTTCATTTAGTCTTTATTCTTATTTACCCAAAAAGAGCTTTGTAACTTATGCACTCTATATAAAATTTATTTAACTTAATTTCAATTGATTATTTTTTGCCATAATTTCTAGTAGAGAAATTTTGTTTGGTTTCACAAAACAAATCATTTTCAAAAAACCTATCATTGGCGGTATAATAAAAATACCTTCGTGGTCTAGAACTTGATTTTTTTGTTTTGCTGGAAATAATTGAATAGAAAAAGCAGCAATTGAGATCTGAATATATCTGTTCTCTGTTCAAATGCCAAAGCATGAGAAAGCACAAAACCGTTGGAACTTTTGAATCATTCTCGACCAGTGGCGTGTGTTTTGCGAATTTAGTTTTTGCTTCTGACTTACATGATTGTCTCTAATTTACGAGAGAATATTGTTTTTTTCATAAATAAATAGTGATAAAAACATCAGCTATGCTAGTTATATGTGTAACGTACGACTTGTGATGAAAATCATATTCAAAAGAAAAATCATACTAACTGGTTTATAAGAACGTAACTTTTTAGCAGAAAAGGCTAAAATTTTCTACTAATTTCAAAAATTCAAAAACTGTTCAAAAGATATAAGATTAGAATTCTGGCGATCATCAGTTTTGGTAAAATAGGTCGAGCTTTTTTTCATAATTAATTATTAATAAAAATCTATTGATTTTGTTGATCATGATGTTAATAGAGGTCTTACTCTTACTCTTAACGAACATCCTTCAATATTATGAGATTACGAATGTGGTTTACATCAACATTTAAAATTTAAGTCCATTATTTATTTATATTTATATTTAATAATTGAAAAAAGACAATGTTTTTACGTCGGGGTCACCAATTATTTGAATCTATTGAAGGAATGTAAGTCTTGAGACTTACTGCGGTTTTAAAATAATTATTGACTTTAATAAAATTTTATCTAAAAGTCTAAGATTTGTGGAAGATACTATTTTATTAGAAATAATTACTATTTATTGTATTATTGAATCATTCTAGTCCATTCTATTTTTTTTATAAAAAATTATGTTCGTGTTAAATAGTTTTTTTTATTAATGCCGACAAAGTCGTTTTGTTGTTAACTGTTAAAATTAAAATTCAAAAGCGATTTCTATTCTTGTCGATCAAGTCGATTACTCTCAGGGCTTCAGGCCAAAAGCCATTACACCTCGTTAATTTTGTCATAAACGCTTTAATTTAATCATATTATTTTTTAATATTTTACATGCGTGCCACTGTGCGTGCACATTCTATATTACCATCATACTTTGATGCCATTACACATAATATAAGTTATTATTTAATTTTTATTATTCGCTTTTCCATCTGGATTTTTAGCTCGTTTCTTTTCCTTTACTATTGCACGTGTAAGCCGTTCTCGTCGGCGTTGCTCGCAATTGCGCAATTATAAGTGACGTCTTCATTTTCTGTAAATTGTGCCAATTACATAAATAAATATATAGAAAACATAGCGGCGCGCTTTTGTTCGCTTCAAGCTCAGGCGAAGAGATCTTGAGAGGGACTAGAAGTCAGGGAACACCTAGATTACGGAATGAAAGCTATAAACTACTTTGAAACGTGTTATATTTAATTATTTTTTTTATATATATAGTAGCACCTATATAGTAGTGATATCCGTTTTCACTTGGATATGTAGATTCAAAATTCGTTTCTACGCAGCTAACGTATCGCGATTGCTTTGGAAAAAAGTTCAAAATTTCCATATTATCTGAAAGTATAAAAAAATCAAATTTGTCAAAAATGACAATTTTTTTCAAAAGTTTTAAAAATCTTAAAAAACTTAAAAATCTCAAAGATCGATTTTTACAGAGTTCTTAAAGAAAATTGAATCATTTTTAAAAAATTTAATTTTTGGTTCGGGATGTTCCAGCAATTTGCCTTAAGGCATGATGCCACCACTAATTAAATATGTGATCACTTCTAAATAAATTCAATACAAAAAATGTAGATTATTGGGTTGCCTTAAAACGAGCTTAAAAGAAGATTGAGCCTAAAAGTTCATTTAAGCTTAAAAGTTTTGATCCAAAAATAATTCTGTTAAAAAATGAGATTTTTTTTTATTTCTATCTAAATATCAAAGATCGATTTTTACAGAGTTCTAAAAGAAAATTGAATCATTTTTAAAAATCATAATTTTTGGTACGGGTTGTTCCAGAAATTTGCCTTAAGATATGATGCCACCACTAATTAAATATGTGATCACTTCTAAATAAATTCAAGTACATAATTAGAATCTACAAAAAATATAGATTGGTTGATTGTTGGGTTGCCTTAAAACGAGCTTAAGAGAAGATTGAGCTTGAAAGTTCATTTGAGTTTAAAAGTTTTTATCTAAAAATAATTCTGTTAAAAAACGAAAGTTCATTTTTATTATTATGTTTATGATCTCCATTCAACAACATAGTCAGCTTTTGTATTTATTTTTTGGATAAACTTTTGGTAACTTTAATTATACAGTTTTCAACAAACGTATTACTAGCAATCATGCTAATGCAGAAGTTATCAAATTTTTACCCCTTATTATGTTAAAAAGTAAGATGATTTTATAACTGAGTAATTATATAGAATATAAAGTGTTGAAAGCTGCACGTTCAGACAGGAAAAAGAACTTGATAATGTATTTTTTTTGAAATTAAGAACCAAAGAAACTTAATTACAGGGAAGATTACTAAATTATGAAAATATAGGATTTAAAGAGCTACAAAATATGCAGCTCATATTTATCGAAACAAACATCAGTTTTAACGTATAAAATTTGCTTCAAAATTATATAGAACAGAGCTTTTTTTTAAAGCACAGTACTTTTTAGTTTGTAGTTATTTACTCGTATGTAGAATAGATTATTGACAAATTTAAGGACATTTTAACAAAGTTAAAATATCAAGTGCTTATTAAATTCTTGATAAAAGTTTGTAAGAGGTTTGATTCTTACCTGTGATGATTTTAAGCTCAAAAGCTCTTAGTACTATTTTTCGGTTTGCGCTCTGAGTTCAGACGACTAATCAGTAAAATATCAATTGTGTTTATAATATGAAATCATGTCTAAATTTAACTTAAACCTCTCTTAGCTAATTCTGATAAGTTAGCATTGGCGATATCAAATCCGGTGTTTGTACGTGCCATGTTCAACGTAGCAATTTTGTTTGAATATCACGCACTCTACTTCTATATTAGAAGAATCCAAATGACAAAACGTGAGATGACGCACAGAAATGTCACGAAGGATAAATGAGATTTTTAAAACATAAATATTTAAACTTATTTAAATTAAACTCTTATTTAAAATATAGAACGATAGATCGATATCGATATCCAACATGCAATTTAAGTATTAACATAAATATTACAATTACCTTTTCCCTACGATCATTGACCTCCGTAACTTCTTCGAACATTGTATTAAAGTTAATTTTTATCAAGTGCGATTCCTATCGCGGCTTCTTGCAAATTATTAACCGTTTGAAATCATTCATTTTGAAATTACTCGGCGACAATCAAAGTGTCAAGTGGCTCAAGTAAAAGAAGAGGAAGTATACCATTAACACTTCACTCACGAAAATTATATAAAATCACTTGATGCAATTATCTAGATGTGGGGAAATTATAATACGAATTTGTGATCTTGTATTAAGAATGCATAAGGCTAAAATATTCAACAACTCTTATATTATGATACTATTAAACTAAGTTAAGATAAGACAACAATATTATAAATATTATTTATCATTTTTTATTTATTTTACTATAAAATAGCTATTATACTCTGCCCAGTCAAACGTGACATATTGCACTTGAGTCCATCATCATGACACATCGCTTATAATCGCAAATGACATTTGAATGAAATTGCTACTAAAAAAAGTTAACAGTAAAACAATTACATTTGCATGCTCTGTTTAACAATATTAGCAGATTTTAATTCGCTTATTTCTCTCAAAGGTTAAATTAAATAAATGCTCAGGACACTCATACATATTAAAATAAAGTGAATTGTTTCTTGAACCCGAAACATCTTCTTTCAAGATAGATAACGAAATGAAAAACAATCTTATATATATATATATATATATATATATATATATATATATATAAATATATAAGGATCATAGGCCTTCCTACGATCGAATACAAAATCTCATTATTCTATCTTATTGCACATCAATCTTCCAGGAAAAGCGTGCAGATTATTTTTTGCGAAATTTTATAATGCACCCGTTTTCAAGAGATCATGATTTGTATTTCTCATTGTATTGTTTCTACTTCAATCAATTCCAACAGTTATTTCAATTTGCATTTTATAAGCGGCGTATAAGCAAAGTGTAATGTTAAAATTATATTATGAATCATTATGTTTATAACACGTAATTTATTGAGTTAATTGTATTTTTGATTTATCGACAGCTGCTTGTAAATTAGATGTGAAAATTTGAGATTGTTATCTGAAGTATGCAAAAAGTGTTGTGGTACCGGGAAGTAAGGATTGGGATCTAACAAGGTGTGATATCGGAAATCAAAACCATATAATTATATTTTAGTTATATTTTAATATATATTAAATTGGATGTTCTAGGCTTTAATGAGCCAAAAATTTAGAAAAAAAATTATCTCACGTTGTTCGGAAATTATGAGCTTTCAAGTGCAACCTAGAGCTTTGATGGAATTTTGACAATTTTTTGCTTATTTTGCTGAATTATGTTCATTTCAATTATGGTACCGTATTCGTGAACAAAATTTCGAAGAACACAGTAAAAATAATTGAAGAATTGCCTAGAAGAACTATAAAATTGAAATTTTCAAATAGGCCTCAAACTTACGTTAGGTTAGATTAAGCTGTGTGCATCACAACATCATGTTGAACATATAGTTTTTATTGTTCTTCAAATATATAGAAATTAGCTAATCTTTACAGTATGATTAGGAGGTTATGCACAATCTTCTAAAATTGGAATGCATCAAATTTGTCTTGTAAAGACTTTAATATCTTCCTGTTCTATTACTTAAGAAATATATTATTTATTATTAAACGCATCATAATTTATTTAATTTCAATAATCAATAAATCAAGAATTACTCGAGAAATGATTAAAAGCCAAAGATTATTTCTAATACCGTGAACAGGGCATAAATTTTTGAAGCAAGCAATAAATATAAAGAATAAAGCTTCAATTATTACCCCGCGCGTCGTCATTACTAGAAAAAGTCAGTCTCGCGTTGAACCTGGTAATAAATTACGAGCGATAATGTCATATTCGAAACCGTTTTATAAATAATAGTTCAAGTTATCGCTAATCAGAATTTTTATGTCCAATAAACGCACATAAAACTGCTACTAACTACAACATAACTCTGCGTCCGTGCGAACGGACTTGGCGCACCGAGTCGATCGTAAAACGCGAGAAATGCTTAAAAGGAAGCGCTATCTGGCATAACATAGCTCCTTCATAAAAATATCATCATTGCAATTAACTTGTAAATTGAAATATTCAAAAGATCAACGCCACGTAGGTGTCTTCGCCTCTTTTGCTCGGGCCGGTCTCCAGTCGCGTTTTGTAATTATTTTAGCTTCATTTAAATATAAGAGAGTTTTATTAGGCATAATAATAATATGCAATTACCACACACAAGCTGCTCTTGCACAAAGGTGTGCACGGAGAAAATTCATCTACTGGTAATAAGATGATCTCGTATTAAATACTAATAATATGTTTCAGCAGTCTTAATTGGTCATTGTGTTCGGGCAGTTTTCATGTATGTGGTTTTCTACCGTCTTGCGGCACGCAATCGCGGGATGTTGACGTGCGGGCTCTTTATTATTACACATTTTGAATTAGACGAGAGCTGAAAATTAAAATTAAATTTTAAAAATAATACTCATAATAAATAAACTTTTCTCTTTTCTCTTATATTTGGTATTTATATTCTTATATCACTGTACAGTATACACTGTTTTCTATAAGCCGTTAAGTTGTAGATCTCTTAACCTAGTGTTCCTAGAAGACAACCCACAATTTAAATATATATTTGGTTTTTACTATCTGAATTCATTGTATTTCTTTCCCTCGCAAAGTAATCCAGTGGCTGACCATTCTCCTTCTGATGAGATCATATTAAATAATTTTATCAGTGATGTGATTATATGTAGCAGTAATTCCCTAAATTACTATTCCTAACTACTCACTACCTCTAAACCAATTTTTAAGATAATACAAAACAGCTTGTCCGAGAATAAAACCCACAATGTTTTACATATAAGTACCCATTTCTTACATAAAACTAGCAGAATCTGCAAGTCCTCTGGATAAGAAACTTCTAAGGGCATTAAAGTATTTAAAATTAAAATTGAAAAGAATTAAAAGTAAGAGCTCAAGCGCCATGTACTGATTTTCTTATGTTGTTATATTATTAATCTCTGGATAAATTACTTCTAATGGCATTAAAGTATTTAAAAAAAATTAAAATTGAAAAGAATTAAAAGTAAGAGCTCAAGTGCCATGTACTGATTTTTTTATGTTGTTATATTATCAATCTGTAAACGTGTACATAATTATTTGTGTATGATATTTACATAAAAAATTAAAATTATGAAAAAATTGAATAAGTTTAATAAAATATAAATTCTAGTTTGTTTCTTATATGTATAGATGAAATAACTATTCCTGTTTCATATTGCGATTCAGTAAAACATTGTCTGTGATGAAGGATCTGTAATAGAAATTGATTCGATCAAACCGAATCAATTTTTATTCATATCTTGTTTTTAAATTACTCAATTGTTATTGTTTTTTTATTATCTATCTCTGGTTCAGAAAAAAGCGTTCAGAAGTCTCCACCGTATTTATAATATTTAGCCTCAAAATATAAAACAAATTTGTATTTGTTTAAAAAAATTATGTAAAGTGTTATTAGCTCTGTGTCTACATCAGTATCCTTTCTTTATATCTTCATATGCAAATGTGTGCATATCCATTGATAAAAATCTTTTTTATTATTATATTGCGTTACGTTTACTGCTCCGATAATAAGGCCATAAAGTTCCTCGGCTACTTTGTAGAAGATGGTTTAAAAAAATATATATTTTTATAATTATAGAATTACTATTTATTGTAATCATTTTTCTAATATTCATTTCGAAACATTATTAGAAGCGTTATTTGTAAATTAAATTTATTTTATACTTGCCCATGGTAAAGTAAGTGTTTCTTGAAGCAATATATTTAACAGATGGCTTCTCATATTTACTCAACAAAAATTATATACATATTTGGGCTTTAATTGGAAATGATTTATTTGAGATCACATACATCTGGTAAAGCTTTACCCATTTTTAATTGAGTGCATTTAATTTAATCTCATCGTCAGTCATTGGTTGAAAATTTTTCATTGTTGCTAATTCAAATTTTCGGAACGTTAAAATATTACTTGGGTCAAATTCGATGAAAACATGATTGTAGTTTACTTTTTCTAAAGAGATAATATTTCTTCTTTAAAATGATCTATATAAAGTCACACACACGCCTGCTAACACTCTACCTAATTCTAAGTAGTCAATTACATTAACAAAAATTATAAATTAGAGTAAATATTTTAACAAAATGCAGAACTTGTATAAGACATGTATCATTGAATTTAATCTCCAGACCTCTTGTCTGTTGCCAGTGCTATTAAATAAACATGACACGGTGAATTTCACCTCGTCGGTCGATCGTGTCGTTTACGCCCACGAGTGCCAAAAATTCGCGAATCGTTTAACTCGGCTGACAGTGCGATAATTGAGGAAGCGCAGCAACAACCATTATTAAGTTAATTACATTTTATTCAACACTATATCAGGCCACTGTCTAAGGCATGATTTTCAATTCGATTCGTATGCAAGGAAACATATTTGAAATTATTTATGTACAAATTTAATGCTCCTCAGACTAATCATGAATAAGTTGAATTATTGGAAATGACTAGGAACGTATAGATGTAATATTATGCATTTGAATAGTAAAATGTTTAAGTTGAACAAGGAGACAAACCTGGAAGTTATAACGGCAAATGCATGTTAATATGCTATAACAAGGAAAATAGTCACGTTTGAGTTTTAATGGATTCGCATGTTTATTAACTGTCGCTTTGTTTCTAATCTTTATAAGGAATACGGAAAAGTAAGTAGCTTAACTTGCAAACATTTACATGAAAAAATAAAATTAAATTCAAGTCTATACTGGTTAATCTGATTATGGCAACGTGAAATAAATATAAACAATTAAATTATGTTTCAATTATTCAAGAGAAATATTCTGATCAATTGTTTAATGTAACGGTCCTTATCTTATAAATATATAAATCTTTTGTACGTATGTTGTTACCTAAACGGCTACTCAAATTGTGATAAATCATTTCACAGTTTGTGAAAGAAAATAAAATAGTGGTAATAAACTGAAAAAATGAGTAATAACCCAGAAAAATGAGGAAAAATTGCAAAACATCTTATCATGGCTTGACAGATGAGATGAGAACTCTAGATCAACTCACCTAAATTTCGAACTTAAATAATGATGTACTTTACGTTACGTAGTTATAGAATTTATTAAAACTCTCCTTCGATAATTCAGGTTGTTGGATTATAATTTAACCCTTGTAGCTGTGGACTGTATTAAACTGATTTGTTTGTATATTATGTATTTATTGCAGTTCTAATTACAATCACTGATTTGTTACTAAGTTATAATGGAAGAAGATATATTTATTTTTATTGGTTATTTACATGTTGTTAAGCGGACTTTACATTTTGAAGTGAACAACTAGTTAAATTAAAACACTCCGCTACCCCTTCTACCAGGGGTAGCAACCATTCCGTGTAAAGCTTATTACCCTGAAGTTTGTCACCTTTATGACCAATATAATGAAACGAAAAGACGTGCGAACAAATGATATATGTTAAATTATGAGTTAGAAAAATGTGATTTTGATTATCATTGCTAAAATGTAACTAAGGCCAGAGATTAAAATAATACATATAAATAGTAACATTTATTCACTTTGATAGTTGGCAATCCAAACAAGATGCAAAAAAATTTGTACTTAAATACCGATATTTTTTAATTTTGAGTAAAATATGTAAAGTCGACATTAATATAACAATAATAACATATCATATAGTTAATTCTATTGAATTTTAGTTCTAATTTTCATAATATTAATTCATTTACTCAATATATCATCTCAAAACTATCACCTTGTTTTAACAAAATTCCCTTTTCCCGGTAAGTGAATTACTCCAGAGCAATTGCGTTTTGTTAAAAATAGTATGCGAAAATGTGCGTTGAATCTGATTTTTAGTTCTTTTTCCTTGCGGCTTTTGGGTGCGTGTTGATTTTGATGTCGGAGCTTTTTTGCCAACTTTTTTGTGTGCGACCGAAACATTGTGAACTCTTCTGGCCTTCCGATAGAGTAGAGTAGTTAATCGGAAGCTTGGGTGTTAGCGGTTTTTTATTTATGGACATTGGGTTGAAAAAAAATTTTGACTGTGTTGTTTGCCAATTGCAGGTTTAGACATGCGTTTCCTGATTTATAGTTATAGAGTTATAGTTTGAAATGGAGATTGATACATCAAATACCTTCTATTTATTAGCTATCAAAGGCAAATTATTTTGCATAAAACGTATCAATTTCTACCATCGTATACATTGTTTAAAATATAAACAATTATATTGAATTGATGAATTTATAACCTTCGGTAAAGTTAGTATGTAATTGAAGTTGAATTTGAGTATTTGATACATAGAGTACGGATTTAATCGTTTTCATATTGTATAAATTTTCATAATAATTTTATTGGGTCATAGTCATAGATTTGTTTTATTGGAATGTTGAATGTTTAGCCCATCTGTTTATTTGTGAAAATATAAGAAGATTCATACTTGCACTTTTAGACATGTTGTTCGTACTGAAGAAAATAATGAATTCCAAAAAAGTAATAAAATATATATCAGTAATGTTGAAGGCTACGTGTATAAAGGTTCGTTTCTGTTGATATATGATTATTAAAAACAATTTGATTACGGATAAATAAATAATTGAGTAATTTAATAAATCTACATGTATCAGTTAAACAACTACCTGTATCATTTTACCATCGATCTCGTTTCTGTACCAATTAATTACATTTGTTTCCACTATCCCGAAGGACAGGTGTTCGCGACATTGCCAAATAAACCGAATTGCCCAAATGCTTGACGCGTGTCCGAGCCTGTGAATATACCAACTGCCGAAATTTTAACCCCTTTCTTCCTTTCGACTTGCGGGTCGATTATAATTCGCAGTCCGGAAACAAAGTGGCGGCGGCATGCTGTAATAAAACGTTACTTTTCCTATATCATTGTGCTCATCCGGTCGAAAGTTGTATTTAAATAACCATAATAAAAGGGATATGATGGGGATTAGGATAAGAAAACGGTGGATGGAAATGGTATAACAAAATATTGATAGTATTTATTTGGGTTTCAAGTGCGATTCAACAAATGACTAATCGCTACTTTACATGAACTCTCTAATAGGCTAGAACCACTGAACAGAACAACAGTAGTTTCAAAAAAAAATAATAAAGTACGAATTTAAACTGTGAGAATTGTGAGTTACGCATTTTTAAAAAATACTTATGAATCCGAATATAGTTTTAAAGCGGTTTTTGAAAATTAGGGATCATCAATGTCTAAATTTAAATAACTTCAATAAAAGGTGTATGATAAATATTAGGATAAAAGAACGATGAGCTGACCTGAGCTATTAAAATTTGCCAGAATTCTCAAGAAAATTATATGCAAACCATTAGCAATTTATATATCGTTTTAATTGCGTTATTATTTTAGTCTCGTTTTAAAGCAGTTTTCCAAAATTGAGGATCATCAATATTTAAATTTAAAGAACTTTAATAAAATGTGTGTGAGATTGAAAAATCTGCTTTCGCTGATATTTCATTTTCTTAAAACAACGCAATGAAGCGAATGTTCAAATTCGCACAATTTGAATAAAATGTGCAGAGTATATAGAATACTAACGCAAGCGTTTACTACAATCGACTTTGAAACACTAGACTTTCATCTAGCGCCCAAAGAATTGATTGAGCTATGCGTTTAAAGTATAATATTCAAAAAGAACGCCGTTTTCACAACGAACTTCGTCATTCGCTCAGGCATCTGGCGATCACATTTGCCAAAAGTCTTAGGAAAATTGTATGCAAACCATAAGCAATTTATTTATCGTTTTAATTGCGTTATTATTACTTTGTTTCAAGCAATTTTATTAGGTACGCTCAACCGTTTTCGAATAAATTCAAGTAAATTGCCTGTCGAGAAATCGTTTTCATTAAAAAAATATTAAATTG
>NW_020539724.1:6028751-6046161 GCF_003426905.1 Ctenocephalides felis | reverse complement strand
TGAACAGGTGGAAGGCCCGAAGGACCAGGTAATGGATCTGGAGGTGCTTCCCTTTGCGGAGGTTGTGGAGGCGATGGAAGAGGTACACTTGTCGAAGGCGGTGGTGCTGCCTGCGGCAAGGCGCCTCCTCCTGCAGAAGATGATAAAAGAGGCATACTCGTCGCAAGAGAAAGCAGCAGCAACTTGGCTACTAGCAACACCGATACGAGTTGAATGCTCCGAGGACGAAGATATACTCATATTCAGACCTAATAAAAGTAAAATAGTTAAAACATTGATAAAAGTTGATATTACAAATTAATTAAGTTTGATTTTTCCTTACCGACATCTGTACAGTTAGAATGCTTGACCAGTGGCGTAGATGTAGCATTACTAGAAGTATTATTGTTTATTAATTGTGATTTTCCAAGGGTTGCAGGTGTTTCGTCATCATCAGTATCATCACAGGCCATGGGCGTACATGTCGCCGTTTCGGGAGGCTTTGCTCTGATTAATGACAGGTGATTGTTCCAATCGTGGTGGTGGTGTATAAGACTGCTCGGTTATGTTGTTCGTATGCCTTTTGATCGACTGAAATAATAGATAAAATAAAAATACATCAAATTTGAAACACATTAGGAGATTTGAAATTGTAAAATAAAATTGGAGGACCAAAATAAATTACCGTATCTGAAATGTCTGCATGATGATTATTCTGTTTCCGGTCATGTCTGGTTAGAGTGTCTATAGAGATCCTGGACGTCTGGCTACTTTCGTTAGGCTGATGAAGTGTCGAGCCACTCACTGGCATTTGTTGGTTAATTTGACTACTATTAGTGTTCGTGCTATTTGTACTGGTCGAACCAAGAATAGGCCCTAACTGATTAATTGCCGTTGTTGTATTATTCTGGTGTCTTGTGTTTGTTGAGGAAATAGACGTCGAAGCGCTGATGTTGTTGGTTGTGCTGTTTGAAGAAACTCCAGGAATGGGGCAATTTGGTGAGTCTGCACACTTTCGGAAGAAGCATCGTGCATCATGGGCGCTGAAATTGTTGAGGAGGAGTTTGAGGTTGTGGTCGCGGCGTTCAAGTTCGTCATTTCGGCTAGACCTTTAACCTGGTAAAAGAATAAAATTAAAACTCAGGATCAATCAAATCTGCATGGTTTTACGAATCAAGAACTTTTGATACAGAAATTGAAGCTGATGGTTAACTCATACAACTGAGTCAAAGTTCCAAATCAAACGTGGCCAATCGTGTGATGGACACTAATATGAAAACTAATTTTCGCACTTGCTCCAAATACCTTAAGCTCTCGGCTGTTTTGAGAAGGGCCGACACTGGCAGTACTGCACGTTACTTCGCCTTTGTACATGAACTCGACAAGCGTGCGCAGCTCGGCGAAATGGACGTCCTTCAGAATCACGATCGGGTGTCGAGACGGATGGTCCAGGAACAGCGCTTGGAAATATGACGAACAAGCGGACAACACCACCTGGAAAAATAATAAATTAGTAAATCAATTTTTTTTGTTATGTGGATAAAAGTTATTATTTAGAATTGTTATTTTAGACCACAGACAAGACCGCAATTAGACTTCCTAATAACTCTAACTACACCGACATCTGTTCTTCATTATTTTATAAACTTTATGAATGCACGGTATCAAAATGAAATATCTAGAATCTAATGGCATTCACGAAATACAGAATAAAGAAAGAAAAAATCATGTTTAATTACCAAGAAAAAAAATTAAATTATAATAAAACTCCTGTAGTTTCTTAAAATTTATGTTTTAAGAGCAAGTTAAGAGAACCAATAAATTAAAAAACAATTTCTGAAATTAAAAATAGAACAAATAATAAATTAAAACATATTTGATTTACATTAAACATCAATAAAGCTAATTCTGTATTTTTTGCTTTTGGAAATATATAACAATTATATATTCACAACTAGATGCTCAAGTATAGTGCTATGTGCCAATATTACAATAAAGTTATTAAAATAATGTAATAAAAATCAAATATTAAATTATAGTTCTTATTAATTTGATTTGCATTAATGGTCTTGCAATTATACATTCAATTTTTTGTAATTGCATCCAAAGTTTAAACTGGAATCACCTCAAGGAAATTCCCGGTTGAGATTTAAATTAATCAATCTATGTGTTTGCCTGATTTATTATTCAAGAGAGTTAATTAGCTAATATTCTAAAATACAAATTTAGTCATTGCGTTATTTTTATCAATGATTTTAAATTTAATATATTATTTTTTTATTTTTCACAATATTATAAAGGTGATAGTTATTTTCAGTGACCTATTTTATATTATGTGGCATTAAAGAGATAAAATCAAGCAGTTCAAAATGATAGATACTGATTCATTGTAAATATCTACTTAGAAATAAAATAGTCTTAAGTCGAACTAATGTTATTTTGCCATTTGTGCTATTTGGAGGTTAGTTTTCAGCCATTGGCAGTACCAAAAATTCATATAAACAATAACGTATAAACACCATAGGTACAGCTTTTTGTCAGTTTTCGTAACACATTGAGAGCCAACCAAAAAAACATGATTTATGGAAAATAATAAGTGCACCAATAATACCAAATCTTCATCATATATTTATTTGAAACATGTTTGTTACCATGGACATAGCTATGTTATCCAAAAATAGGTCATAAATTTGAAATTATTTTTTTATTAATATATCCAAAGGACAGTGATTAGTTATGCATAGTTTAAATAAAAAATAAATAAAGTTTGATAAATTACAAATTTTTGAGACAATTTTCTTGGCGGCTATCCATGACAACTGGTAACATCTAGGTAGCAAAATTGAAAATACCATTGCCGATTTGAAATTTGCTCAAACATTTGCATATCATCATCATTTCTCATGCATATTACATGCTCACGACTTGTATTTTGTGCGGGGGATCCGTATATGTGGCGATCAAGAAGCTTGTATTGCGATGATGCAATCTTTCGCCAAAAACAGCAACAAACGAACACGCATCATAATTGCAAAATGTGGAAATATACCGGCCGCCAGTCAAAAATTTCGTCTAGCGAATAAATAAGCAAACAGAACGACCTTCGGTTCATAACGGATACATTTATAAGTTATAAGCATATTATTCGCAATGATTATAGACGAAAGGCTAATAGAAAATTTTTCCTACTAGTCTATATGGGACTTTTGTTAAAAATATATTAAATTTAAAGTGAATTACACATGGTACAGACAGTTCGTTGTAAATACTATTCACAAAAATAATTTTTAAGAAGCTTTCCTAATTTGTTTTGCTGATGGTTCTTTATCCATCAGTTGTAAATATATATAACTATTGTGCTGGCATCTATAAATGGATCGTTTCTACTTTTTTCTGGATCTTCGAAACCGCTAGACATGCCTTCCCAAAATGTTAATAAATTCTCCATTCCATCATGCAAGTCAAATACATTTTGAATCCTTAAATCGGACTCCCCATTCTCTCAGAAAGGGCTTGCACTTTTGCCCCCGAAACTGCTTAACTTGCCTTTGCCAAAAACTAATCAGCATCAATCTCCCTAGCAATAGGAATGAAATGTTTTTTTGAATCATTCAAATTGGTTGATCCTTGCTCTCCAAATGGTGGCCAAAAATCTGTATCCGCGCACACATATATAATTTTTTTAAAGTATGACAAAAAGTTCAGAAACCTTGAAACTTCATTTTCTATATTTTTCCGTTTACTATAACTTATTCTACAGGAAATTAATATACAGATTAAAACTTAAGAAATTAAGCTAAAATTGAATATTAAATTAAGTAATGATTCACATTTTATTAAAACTACAATATTTACGCACTGAAAAAAATGATACTGCCATTAAGACATTCAATATATTCGCAGAATTTTTATTTTCATTCATTTTTACGAAAAGTGAAAGTGTTGTCTAGTTAAAATGCACACATTTTCGAAGAAATTTTAGGAACAATTTTTTAAATTCATTTACATAAAAATCCATCAGCACCTCGTCTATTTTGCAATTCGCGAACAATACGCGATTTTGCAATAGTTCTAAAAAACGACAGCTGTATTTGCTTAAAATACGGTTTTTGGATCGATTGAAATGGATATTTGATAAGGAAAATTGAGAAGAAGAAATCATATAAAAAATTCTATTAAAAATTATCACCACGTCCATTATAAAAATTATTTAGGAAGTAGCACTTTAAATTTAAAATGATACATGAGAAATAAAATGAATCTACGAATCGGATGAGCAAACTACAAGATTATTTTATAAAATTTGAAAAAAATAATGGTAAGATTATGTATCTATATTTACTATTTTTATTAATTTTATTATTATTTAAGATATTTGCAACTGCAACTGTTACCTTCATATAGCAGAGTCGTCTATATAGTTTTTACGCGTGCCGACCTGATATGAATGAAATAAAACTGACCATCTAAATTATAATCAATAAAGACCTAGTTTCCTAAGTAGGACAACAGGCGACTAACCTTAAATTCAGGAAAAAATCAATTTTCATATCGTGACGTTTTTCATCCAAGTTCCCTGTACAATAACGCGAGCTTAGAGAAGAGTTTTGACTGATACAAAAATAAGGAAATCAGGAATTAAATTATAATAAACAAAGAATAATAATCATAAAACCATAATTTTAATAACTTCTACATATCAATTATGAAATTAATTCAATTCAAGGAAAATAATTTATAATCTATTTTTGCCTTATAGAGATTCTATACATAATTTTTTTATTGCTCTAATAACTAAAATGTTCAAATATGTTAATAGTCACCCAGAATCGATTTTAATAGCAAACTTTATCAAAATAAAAAAAATCCAAAAGACAAAATAAAGCAAAGATACAAGATTTAATAATTTGTTATGTGTTTCTAATATTGCACTAAACATAAATATAATGCATTGACTCTTTCTGAGTCTCCTTGTTAGTATACTCCAAAAAAATCTATCAATAAAGTTTCTCATTGCCTACATTTATAATAATGAACGACGTACCGGCAAACAAGCGGATTGAACAAAAATATTATAAAATTTATTTTAAAAATTATTATTATATTTTACCTTATGCGCTCTGATAGAGGCCCCTTCTGAGCAGGCTAAGGTGACATCCACAAGACTCTCGTCATGAAGCAGCTGACTGAAAACCCCGAGCAAGTTACTCTGATGATTGTTCCATCTCAGGCAATAGTGCTCGCTTCCCATGTCTAAGCCAGCGTGCGCTGCTGGAAACGAAGGAAAAAATGACAATAATTAATAGAAATCTTTTGAAATATATTTAATTAAAATACCAATCATCATTATTATCAATTTAATACATGGTAGATTTTTTTTATTTGAGATTGTTTCTTTGTTGATTGAATTCGGTTAAAACTGAATTGCTGAAGCTTGGGTGGAGTGACTAGGGCGGATGCAGAGCACGCCATTATGGAGTGCAATAAGGGGAAAAGGGAGGGCAAGAACTATGGAGGGAGATAGTAAGGCACAAAATCACTCTCCCAACTAATTTTATAACATAATTTATATATGTATAATCTAATAAAATAAATACTGTAACATTGCATGACCATAACATATCTATTTATCCGAAAATTAAACTAAATTATATTACGTGTATAATATTAAGAATTCGTTTGTATCTGATTCCCCAGACTTTATTTATTTATTTTACGTCAGTTTTTTCGTTTTGTCCTTTTTTGAGCATGTTACAGGAAATAATGTAAATGACTTTTGCTCCAACCAAAGAACCTTGACAAGCGAGTCGTGCCTTGCATTCGATTAGCAAACACCGCATGCAAAAATTTGTATCGAAATTACAATTGCAAATATATGTTGCACGGCATTTTTACATATGGCCATTCATGAATTTTACTGCGATAATCTCGATTGATGCTTTTATTTATAGATTGAGCAATTTCAGTGAATCGAGCTGAATTCATTTGTAAACGAAAGTGATTTAATCAGAAGGAAATAATATTAGTACAGTGTCAAGTTTGTTCGCTTTTGCAATAGATAGTCCCAAGTACCTTCCTAAATATACTTCCAAATTGAAGATTTTCATAATTTTATTATATCCGCATTTGGCATAAAGAATACAGCTATCTCTACCAAGCAGAACAGGTTATGTATTTTTTCAACAGATAGAAAAAAGTCTCTAAGAATAATTTTTTATCCGCATTAAGCGAATAAGATTATTTTTTGTCACAGCACGCGGATATAAGACTTCAAGCTTTGGTAACTTGGGAAACCCCTGGCATGATTATATAAAAATCACTTCATTACATCAGTGCGAACGCATTACATGAACCAGCAAGTCATGAAAATGTACTAATTGTAAATTGTAAGATGAAGCATTTTTGGCGAAGAGTTGGTGGAACATTTACTCAAGATACTAAACAATAACTAAAGTAAAAAAAATCAAGAAATCCTTGAAATACCATTTTACATACTCTTCGATTCATTTTGATATTTTTATTGTAATCACTACTGTAATCCCTCTGGATTATGTGATTCTCTATTTGTCTTCCTATACAATATCATGTACACTATTATATTTAAATGAAAGATATTCGCTAAATGTAGGTATAATATGGTAAAATTGAAAAAAAATTAAGAGAAAAAATACGTTTATTAGTTTTACACAATTTCTCTCTCCAGAGCTCTATCTATCCAGTTTCCCACATCTTTTCATAAAGTATATACCGGCTTCAATTTTATTACACGTCAATTGATATAGTTTATGTTATTAGATTATTTAAATGAATCTTCAACTATATTTATTTACATCAATGACATGGAGATAACTGCAAACTGTATATTATAGCGTTATTAAATGCGATGATTGCATTATTAGCGATCGTAATCTCTTCTTCATAAATTACGTAATAATGTATTCAGTGTGAATTTAAATAAAATCTGTGTAAAATTACCGCCTTTTACATAATAATTCATTTAGATACAATCGACTGTGTAATACATGTGGTGAAAAATTTTAAAACTGTTTTACAATACGTGTGGTGGGATTAATTGTGTGTATATAAAGTATTAAATGTGTGGTTAAAGATAATACTTGAATATTATATCATATTTTCAGCAAAATATGGAAAAAAGTATACTTAGGTGTGAGTAGATCTCTTTTATAGAGTACTGATACTGATAAGATAGTGTGGAACGTTAGCAATATTGTGGGCATTGGTAAAACATCTAGAATATAGGTTCCCAAACTTTTTTGTATCATGAACCCCCTAGCAAAGTTTTTTGTTTCAAGAGAATTATTCTTTTTTGACAATTGCAAATTGTTATAAACCCCTTTGAGAATCAATGTACATGGTTTCTGAATTAATCCTTAAAAAAAAACAAAATAAAAATAATAAAATTTGTGTGAAAAAGTCTATATAAAAATAGCATGTAGGTGTATATTTTTAACACCCTTGAATATTTCTTTACGTTAATATTTATAGATAGTTCAAGTATTAAGATAATTGATGTAATAAAATTTTAATGACAAAGTATTTCAAAATATGGAAATCATTACATTACTTAAATGCAATATATTTCTCATTACAAAGTCTATGTTAGCATAATCATCAATCACACAACATTACAGTAAAATATTTATGGCTTTATTTTATATTGTAAAATTCATTCAAATTACAAACATAAAAAAGCCACTGTCCGTTACATCAATTATATAATACTCACATGAACTTGAGCTTTCCGCAAGTGCTCATGGTCGTAGGAGAAATTATTCTTTTTCAGTAATTTTATATTTAAATTTGAAACACAATGCTTTACAACAACCTTATCAATTACGTAATGATTCTTGGGGTTTAAGAAAAAAAGCTTCTTGAGGTCGAGACGGTAAGAGCTTTTTAGCCCTTTAAAGAAGTCAAACGTACCCCATGGCCATATTGGAATACCCTAGTGTCACAGAAGTTGAGGCAGGTCCAGTAAAAATCATGTATCATCAGATCATGTATTGTTAGCTATAACTATTCTTCCCATATACCCACAATATCGTTAAGTACAGATCAGTAATATTAGTTAGGGAACATTGAGTATGCAATACAATCAAATGCATACTTGTAACTATTTCAAGTTATTAAATAGGTTTAAGTATAAAAGTAATCTTGCATTAATTTCTTAGCTAATAACCTCCACTGGTATTTACTTGTGTTTTAGAGGCACAGTTAGGGCGTTAAAGCGATTTCTTCATATTGGGGAGGCAATGCTAAAATATATACTACATAGCAGCATCATCCCTAAAGAAAGAACCCTTCAATCTCTATTCGTCACAAGCTGTTTTATGTAATTGCACCAATTTTAAAATATAGTACAAGTATCAAAATGGTGTTATAAATACCTAACAAATAAAAAAATACTAACAAAGTATAAATAACATTGTCTTGCATTGAAATAATAATAAATACAATTATTTACGCTTTATAATTAGGTTGAAATAAAATAAAAAAAAAAAAATTTAGAAAATAAAACTGACATATCATTTTTAAGCTGTTTCTTGTTTGTTAAGAAAAAGTACCACCTGCATAAATTTTCTGTAAGTTTGGCTGCAATTTATTCGTAGCATGCGTAAGAGTTACATTTCCGCAAATAGAAGAAAGTTATAATGATGTGAGTTAGAAAATGTTGAGAATCATTTCCCTCGCAGTTACCTTATCTACTTTAGCTACGCCAATGGGAGCAAATATTATTGTGTGCGATAAATATAAACATATATAGTTGTGTGTATGTTTAGCAAGCGCGTGCGCCTTATAAAATCGTCGAGCTGTCAATGTCAGCTGATCGCCTTGAACTTGACTTGAATGTGTGCAATATAATGTAATAATGTTAGCTTTAAAGATGCATGAGCTAATAATATGCACTCTTGTTAAGAGGCCCGCACGTCTGCCTGCGCAACGCGACGCACAATGCACAATGCACAACAAAACGCAACCAATGCTTGGGCGAGGAATCGATTTTCATTATTGCATCTAATTCAAGGCTTTTCATAAAATTTATTGGATAGATGGCTAATTAAAAATTTAGTTTTTATAAATTCATGATATTTATACCACCATACCCAGACGTCCAACCACTAGATTTGCATTTGATTCAGACATACTAAGTACCACCAAAAATTTGGCCATGTTCTCCATATGGAAAAGGTGCCGATGTTGAAAAGAAACTATATTGGAAAGATGTGTTGTTAAAAATTTCTTTGTTATGGATTATTAATATACAATCAATTTTTCAATATTAATTGTACTTTTCTAGAATCTAGGATATAAGACTATGCATTTGTTTCTCAAGAAGCAACAGACCCCATAACGTTCTTTGCAGCTAATGATATATACTTGGAAACATATTTTTGGATGTAAATTTCCTAATCAGAATAAATATTAATCAGCTTTCTAAAATTCAGTTTTTAGCTAAAAGTTGAAGGCATTCTTATCAAATTGAATTTTTTTTTGTAACATTTTTGATTAAAATTGGTATGACGATAAATATCATAATGTGAAATGACATACTAAAATATAATAGGCCCGGTTCAATCACAAAAAATAATGAGAGTTCAGAATTTCACTGCGCCTTTAAACAAAGCAAAACATATACACGTTCAGTAGTTCTTCAGCGATTGATTACAGTTGACGCGCACACTTAAAATAAATTTTAGGACACGAAATGAATGAAATAAAATATGTTTACCAAGTTAATTCAATTAGTACAATTGCAAATATTACATGTTCGAAAAACATCAATTGGAGAAATCGTTTTGATTATTAATCTTCCTTGTTTTAGGAGAAATTTTTTATTTTGCCTTGTGCAGTCTAAACAAATCATATAACATACCTTGTAGTGTTAGTATTTCCATTTTAATTCTAATATGATATGCCAACAAAATTGCATTAAAACGAACAAGTTAATAGTAAATGTAGTTTACTACATCTTATTAGATACCTTGTATCCATTTCATTTCACCTTAAAAAATTATCTTACTTATATTTATTTTATAGAAAGTCTCTGATTATTTTTATATTGTGTATACAAATGCTTTATATGATAAAAATTAATATGATTCAGCTTTCCAAAATTTAGATTTTCTCTTATTTTCGTTGATGGTAATTTTTTTTTGACATTCAATATGCCAATGAAGTTGACGAAATCATATACCAATACCAATTTACAAACAAAAAAACAAAAGTTATTATTTTTGCCTCATAATAAATGTCAATAGTAAAATCAAAATATTGCAATAAAGTTTTGTGAGATATTTTTATGTTAATATAAAAGTTTTTATAATATAAAAGTGCCTTCAAAGACAAGGTATGTACCTATCTAGCGAATCAATTGTAATTTTAAATTTAATAACAAAAATGTCAATAAAGAGTAAAATCAAACAAATACACCAAATTGATATAAAGTTGTACGGAGGCCTATAATATTTATTATTTTTATAATTTCAATAATAAATTTAATAACAAAAATGTGAATGAAGAGTAAATTCAAACTGACGCACTAAAATGAAAACAGTTGTACGCAGGCCTATAATATTTTTATGCATATTATAATTTGATACCAATTTGCATCATTTTGCATTTTAAAAATTTTATATTCAGAAAATCTAATTGTAAGCATAACTTATCATTTATTAATATTTATTATATATCATTTTTTATTAATATATTATAAATATAATATATTAATAAAAAATGCATTGCATTTTAAATTTAAATAGTTTATCAATTATCAATTTAAGTAGTTGTAGAGAACATATTAACATATTTTTCCCAAATGTATTCGTGATGAATGAAGATTATGGATGTAGTCCAAACGCTTGAAAATATAATTTTAAAAATTTAGTTTTGAGGCATTAGTTAGTCTTCTTGTATTTATGGTCTTTCCTTCTAAAACTGTATCAATGCATCATCTATGGTTATTTTCTTCTAGAACTCTATGGATATTTTTTAATAGTTTGGCAACCCCAAAAAACAAAAGATTGCACACTTTGATCATCTGTAAAAATTTTTCAATCACAGAAAATCTTTGTCACGGAGTGTTCATATAATAATATTTGCGTTATTTATTTAGTGCTTCATTTCGCTTCGAAAACTTGTAAGTATAAAGATTTTGATTATGGTAACTAAATATTGAAGTTTTTATAATGAAATTTCTACACAGGTAGTGCATAATTAAGGAATGGCTCTGATGGAGAATTCATCTGCCAACAAGATGGCGACATCAATGATTGATCTTCTGATCAACTTTTATAATTGGGATCAGACGCAGAACAAGATACATTTGGTGTTTCGCCTTTCCCGCCCTGTGAAAGACGATGAATTTATATTTGCAGACATTGACGGGAGTTTTTGTTATGTTTACATCGTAGCATATGACCTAAATGGTAGAAGTGAAGTCAGGAAGACATATAAATTTCTTATGTTTCGGCCATTGGTGAAAAGCAATCTTCTGCTTAACTTTAATGATGACGCTTTAAATATACATCTTACGAAACAAGAAGCTGAGAGATGGAAATTCTGGCAAGCAACCTTTTGATTTAATCAGCCCCGAAAAAGATGATTAAGGATAAAGGTTATTGTTAATTTTTAGCAGCAGGATTGAAGATTATGAGCATGTACGTAAATTATGAATTGATACTTTTAACTGATTTTGAACTTAAAATTTATTATATATATATATATATATATATATATACACATATATACATATATATGTATGTATATACATATATATATATATACATATATATATATATATATATATATATAATTTCCAGAACTCAAGGAGCTTTTGTGCTGACTCTTGATGGGAGCTCCATCAATCAAAACCCAAATAGATGTCGTATTTTTATGGGATGAATTTATTAATATGCATTATAATTATTATTATATTTTCTGTAATACTAAAGATTTTTTTTATTGTTTCTACAATCATTGTTCGATTGATTTATAATGTTCATCGATAAGTACTGTATTCTCAATATTCAGAAATAAAAATTATAAAAAGTTATAAATCGTGCTAGAAATTAAAGATTAATTCCCCAGATGTCTATTTCAGGGCTAAACTTATAGTATTTGACTTCTATATAAATACATATGTGATTTGTTTCATTTAATTTAATAATCTCTTAAAAATAAATTATCATTGAAATATTTTGTTGCATGCTAGCATATTACTAGCCTAATTATTAGTAGATGATATTTTAAGTAAAGCTGTCATTTCAAGCTTTGTATTTCTAATTTATAGAACGTTTATGCACATTTAATAACAATGTATTTTCCTTATTTCATAGTTTATTAAATTACAGAATATTTCTGCTAGAATCTCTTTTAATGACGTGTGCGTCACTATAAATTTTGCTCAGATATTCGATAATAAAACTAAAAATAAAATTATTGCTTAGTGACCACTTTACAAAGTAGAAATATAAATCAAGCACTTCAAACATAAAGTTTCAAGCTCAATATTTGAATAGTTTTCCACAAATTGCCAGCATGTGAGGTGAGCTACTTTTACACTTTGATGAATTGGTAAAATTTATAGGAATATTTATTTAAAATAATTCTAAGGTAAAATTTAGATAAATAAGAAATATATTTCTCATGCAACCGTACTAGGATTTTTTTTACAGCAATCTGCTGTAGAGTGTGTGAAATTAATTTCTCTTCAAAATTCTATAAATTTTAATTTTCTTTAATTATGATAATTAAGTCTTTTTTCGTAAGTAAGATATAATATTTTCTATATCTATTATTACTTCATTGCTTGTATGTATTGCTTAATAAAATATTACTTTGGACCTGAACAATGAAGAATAAATTTTAAATCCTAACACAGAAGTCATTTCATATAATTAATTGCTGTTGATTGCAATAAAAATATTATTGGAAGCAAATATAAATTATTCTATAGAAAAATTGCATAATTTTCTATGTTAATCAATCGAGACATATAAGCATATAATATATTTACACTTATATGCTTGATTATATATATATATATATATATATATATATATATATATATATATATAGATAATTGTTCAACGCAAATCCATATTAACATTTATAGTTGATTGTGTAATATGAAATAGCGAACGTTCAATGTCAAGGTTGTTATAAGAGAAAATGTTTTCATTATATATTGAATGTATATTTCAATATATATTATAGTAGTTAAAATTAATATAGGGATAATTATATAGGGATATATTAGTATTAAAATAAGAAAGAGATTCGTTTCTACTTTTGAGTAGTACCAGGAACCCAGAAACCTATGTAGTGAATTTATAAACTTAAACTTATTATATTGATAATATGCTATGATGGTGTGTATAATTAAATCTAGCAAATTCATAGAAAAATAATTATTAATAAATAGAAATTTAAACCGAAATAAAAATTTAACCCAACACCTGCTTTCAATGGGCACTCTTTCAATTCAATGAGTACATACAATTTCAACAAATTTAATTTTGTGACCGACAAGAAATATTTTAGAATCTCTAATAATAAATAACATTTGTCGATAATGAAAATACCTGATGTCCATTCAGTTAGATTTATGTGCATTACGTTATATTTCTTATCGAAAATTATTTGTTTAATTTAATTGTTTAAAAGTAAAGGCATATTAGTATACGTAAGAGCAGCACGGGCGCCGCTGATAATAAAAATGTACGTAGATTTATGCGTAGAAAAAAAATTGTAATTCAAGTCAAATATTTAATTTTAATTATATCATATATATAATGTCAATGAACATAATTAGTTTTAACCCCTTCTCTTTACTGCGTTGTTTTCAGCAGGAGTGCCCCTGCTATACGAGCTAGTAAGCCACTCAGATATTTAAATATTGTACATATATACAACAACAAATTACATTATTATTATTTTTTTTCATATGCATTTTTTGGGAGTAAATAACAGACTTGTAATATTTTTTAAATATTTTTGCTATAATAAAATTTAATTGTACTGCCTTTCTCATAATATTTCACCATTGTTATGCCGATGAAAACTCTGACTGAAATATCTCGAAATATCTTTGCAATGGTCCCAAAATAATTTTCGGCTACACGTGCTAGCGAATTGGACACATTTTGCAGTGTTTTATTACGAGAATTCTATTGTATAATTTCTGTATATTATTTATTGAATATCACGTTCAATGACATAGAGTTGGAAAACATTTTCTAGAAATCGTATTAGGAGTTTTCATAACTTTATGTAATATTGGTAATAAATAATCTACTCATACTAAAATAATAAATTATTATTATTATTATTAACAAGACCTGCTACTATATTATTTAATTTTTTTTGAATATCACCACGTATCAGCAAGTTGGAAGGGGGTCCAAAAATCCTTAAAAAATCGATCACATGATTAATGCAATGCTCCCAGAACATGTTGCTCTATAGCTGTTGATGATCCTCTATTGAGGATCACAACTTCCTCAAAAAAGATCTACTGGTTGAGTCTTCTTGAGTCATCTGTCTTGAGTATTCGACAAGGCATTATGTTTGTATTTACTGATGTACATTTTTGGTAATAACTTCTTTAAATGTTTCAATATTGAGATCAGTATGCAGGATTTGACTTGGCACATACCAGAGAACCTAGGCAATATTAGAATACCCTGTGTCCATGCCAGAGAGTGCTTGCTTGTGATGACTCTTAACTCTCATCAAATTGACTTCAGGGCTCTTGACCAACATTTGGTCTGGTGATTATGCCATGCTAAAGTACATCCTCATTTGATCCAAGCTGTTATCAGATACCTGATAACAGTAACAATAATTCAAAATTCAGAATCAGAATTTTTTCCAGAAATGTCTTCAACTTCATTTCTATTTCATCACAAATGATTGTCATTTAGGTTAGGTAAAAGAAGTGGAAAGTAAAAAAAACTGAAATCCAAGAGATGAAATACCCAAGTATCCCAAACAATATATTCAATATATAATTTCGTGAAATAAATGTTTGAAATCTGAAGTTAACCAGACTTTTATCCAGAAACAAATAATGGTATGCCATATTCCATATTGATCACTAATAACTACACTCAGCATTAACACAGTATCTATTTTATCATTCTCTTGAATAACATGATTATTATATCGTTAAGGAAAAATACACCAAGATATTTTTATAACTCAAAATATATTCTGCTTCGATTTAGAAAAGCCAACAAAAATAGCTCATAGAATTTTGTTTGTTCTGATTGCTGTTGACCAATAAAAAACTAGTATAAGGAGATCCATATTCAATACAATTATTCATCTCAAAATGAATTTAATATTTTTTTCATAATTTATGGTTATTTTCCTTAACCTCAAAATATATATTTTTAATTTGACAGTGATATGATAGTGACATCCAGACAGAATTATTATATTGTCTAGGGTGACATCTCTCACCAATGAAAGGTAACGCTCCAATATTTGAATATTTGAATTCATAAATTTCTAAACATGAAACGACATTATTTTATTTATAGGCTTTTTATAATTTATACAGATAATTTTCAAGTATAAATTTGTAACGAAGATTAGCGTTTACATCCATACAAATACAAACAAAAACATAAAATTAAAAATATATTTCATCCGTTGGTAATTTCATCCCTTATGGTTATAGAGATAATAAATATATTTTTACAAAGTTATACAATATATCTTCATCAATTCATTTTACTACTTTAATATCTCCGTTGTATCAAACATTTTATATCAAGTATATTTAAGTTTAAGTATATACAATTTATACGCATAATTTCTAGCATAAATTTATAACGCAGAATAAATTGTGAGTAATAAAACTAATTTATTATAGATTTACCTTCGTGTAAAAATAAAATTGCGTGGTGTAGAAATGCATGAGTTATTACAATCTTTAACGCGATTTAGCACGCACTAAATCTACTCTACGGCCATCTAACAAAGTTAGAACAAATTTATTGAATAGTGAAGAAAATAAATTATAATTATATTAATAAATATAATTTGAACTGGTTTATTGAGTAATGAACGCAATTAGTTTAATTACTTCAATTTATTATTTATAGGCTTCAGAAAGATTACACATAGTATGGATGTAATAATAAAACATACTGGAAGGAAGCAAGATCTCCATAAAATTTTGCTTGCGATATAGATAAACAAAATTATAAAAAAATAGTTATGGAATTGTTTTTAGTTGATTTGGTGGAGGAATAGTTAAAGCCCCTATCCATTACTATTTCGTACAAATATGATCAGTGCATTTCAAAATATAGAGTAAGTATTCACCAGCAAGTAGGAGTTATTATTGAGCCGCCAAATACCACCTAGTATAGGTCAAATACTTATAATTAATAAATTAAAACAAAATCTAAAAATCTCAAAACCTCTATTTTTTATATCAGAATAGTGTATTACATTTATCTATAACAATTCGCGAATTCCTGACCTAATCAATCATCACCAAAATCACGGTTAAGGCTGGTCCGGCCTCTAACTTTCACGTTCATTATCAAAAGTGCGTGCAAAATCCACACGCAGAAAACGAAACCGGTCATTGTGTTAGATTTTAGACTCGCAAATTATTCGCAAGCCGAAATATTTTGCGTGACCCACTTTTTTATCGTGCGTGTGTGCGTAGAGATCGACCTTGGCCGATGGCGATCATGAGATCTATGAGCCGGACAGTTTCCAGGCATTAAATAAAAGATAATTTTATATATACTATATGATTTTTTATATTTTTTTTTTGAATTGTATTTATTTTAGCAATCTGTACAATGTACATTAGGATGAAGTTTTTGATACATTATAAATCGTGGGCTAAGGATAACTATACCTCAGATAGCCCAAGCTTTTGCTTTCGGACAGCCCTTTTAAATATAATTATTACAGTAAATTTTTAGTTAATTTCATGTAGTTATTCAAGCAAAGACTTCAGCAAGTCACTCGTCAGTTGATTGGTAAATTGCATTTTTTTAAAATAATTTACAGAAAATTGATAGTAGACATGGTTAGGTACCTCCAGCACTACCAGTTCATTTCGTACCATATTATATTCAAATAAATTTTTATATTTTTGGTATCCCTTTCGATCACTATTATTTATTTATATAACATAATATTTGAACTACATAATTACCCTTCCTATCAGCTATTAAAAATATAACTTAATACTTATTAACATGAAGTTTTGTTATCCACATCACAATTAAAGCAAAATTACCCATCAGAAGTGCAAGAAACAATGTACGAGAATAATCTCCAGCATATGGCGTCTCCATTAAACACACACTCGGAGGTGATAAGAAACAAATTAATTTAAATATTATTACTCAACCATCGTCGAGGTATTATGTAAAAA